>NC_139965.1:58492020-58769520 GCF_963993115.1 Abramis brama | reverse complement strand
GACTTTAATAATTTTAAGGCAATGGGTTTCCTCACATTTTGTAAATTAAGTCAAATGATCACTTTTTACAGTGTACATATGCAAATATAGGCCTATACTTAATTGCAAACTGAGTGTAATGTTTTCAGACACTTAACTGTATGTTCATTGCAATTTAATTAAAATGTAAATTGACCCACCTAAGCACTTTAATGTCATTTCTTTTGAAACTTGTATGTCATGTATATATAATTTCAGTGCTGGGTTACTGATTACATGTAATCCGAATTACTGTCACGTTTAGAGTTTGGTCATGTTTAGAGTTTGCTTTTGATCTGCTTCTCTGTTCTGTTCATGTCTGTTTCTAGGTTGGTTTTCTTGTTCTGTTAATTAGGTTTCCCTGCCTGTTAGTCTCCTAGGTTACAAATGATTTGATTAAATTGTCACATGTGTTTCACGCTTCTTTGATTTGTTTGTTCTGTCTATTTAAACCCTGTGTGTCTTTTAGTTCATTGTAAGTTCTACGTCGTGTTAAATTGGTTGTTCTCTTCTTGTTCTAGCGTGTTATGTGATGATTTGAGTTATTTTCTGAATCTGCACTTAGATGAAACAGATCATGTTTCATCTCTGCTGCAACCAAAACGTGACAATTATGTAATCAGATTCCAAAAATGAAGTACTTGTAGTTCATTTTAAAATACTTGTAATCAGACTAAAGTATCTTTATAGATAACCTGATTACATATTGTTTACACAATGGCAGTATATCATTCATAATTTATTGATTCTCCCTAATTCTTTTTTTTTTTCATGTTTAAAATTTCCTTTCTAAAAAATTATATTACTTGTATGCATATGGAAAGTCTTCTAGTTTTGTGAAATTGCACACACAGTCCAGCCACTGTCTGTGTTTTTGCAACATTGCATATTGAATGAGCTCAACACATTAATAATTATTGGAATTATCACTCAGTGAGTCATTTAACCATGCATTACTGTCTTTGGAAGGTGTTTTTTCTTCTTTCAAACACATTTTTTATTATAATTTTTAATATTTAAAGTTTTTTTTAATGATTTAATTATTAGCTTTTCTGTGCAAACCCCCTGCAGTTTCTCTGGGAAACCCTGACGTAATGTTGTATGCACTTTTCTTTCTATTTGTATATTTATATCAGTATGGTGCAATATTATCCTATTCAGTTCAATGTGATAAATGAGGTAGGTCAAAAGTAGTTTGATTATATTACCTAAAAAGTGGAATGTAATGTTACTACCTACAATTTTTGTAAACCAAGACATTTTTTTTTAAAGAAGAAGAGTGACATAGAAGACACTTGAGTAGATGAAATATCCACATAAAAAGGCTCAGAAGGTAAAGATATATTAACCTGCATCAGTCAGGATGACTGTGAACTGTAATTCTGGCCATTCAGCAAACATGGTGTCCATATGGCTTATGATGTCCTAGTATCAACAACCAAATAATCTGTCTTAAATTAATAAGGCTCAGTGCTTACAGTGATCAGATTAATTCCGCCAGCGTTTTCTAAACCTGTATTAATCCCTGTAATCCTCCGCAGTTTCACTGCCAAGTGCTTTAATCCTTTAGCCACCAAGAGAGGAAAATTCAAAAGTAGCCATGAAGACATAAAATTCGGTTCTGTCCATCATTCCAACTTTCATCCTTTCACCTCTGTGTAAACATTAACAAATACCTAATCTGTTGTGGATAAGGAACACATCCCAAAGGTTTAAGCTAATCGAGAGTAGTGTGTCGTTGAGATATATCACTATTAGCATAAAATAACACCTGGCGTCTCACGCGTGCATCCTGCAAATTTCACCACACAAATAACGTGAAATACATTAGAGGTGAGTATTAATAACCAATGCATTTTAAAAAGGATGTAATACTACTGAAGTGAGTAGTGCATGCGGTTAATGTGAGAATTGTCCCTAATAAAGATGAAATAATAGACCTACAAGACAATTTCATCACATTTCTTTACAAAACAGAACATTTATTAGGAGAAATCAGTTTTCTTGTACTATCAAAAAAGGACCGTAAAATAATGTTTTTTTAAAGACAATTTAAATAGCATGTAAATATGTTCTGTACCACAGTCACTTTCTTGTAAATCAGTCAATCTGCCAGTAGATGGAGCTCTTCTGAGAGACTGTTTCCAGAGCAGATCTGACAATGTGTTGCATTTATCAGTGGCAGATAAATAGATTTATGTCACACTGTTTCTATCAAGTCTAAATAGCGGACCAAAAAGTCAACAACAACAAAAAAGGCTTTCCAAGAAAAATATAATACAAATAATTTAGAAAGAATATCTAAAATATGAATGTTGGTTATTAGCATCTGAACCACACTAAAAAAAAAATTTAAAAAAAAATTTAAAAAAAAAATGTAAAATGTACTTTTTAAGTTTTTTGCACACATATTTTTTAAAGTAAATTTCACATATGGAATTAAGTAAAATCTACTTAACTAAGTAAAATTAAGTACATTTAACTTCGGTTAAAGTTGGTTGAGTAATTCCTATTGGCATAATTCAGTGTAATATTGTTTAAGTAAAATGTAATTGAAACAGAGTATTGCAAAGTAAACTTCAACTATGTTTTAAATGCTTTATTTAGAACATCTAAGTAAATATAGCCGACAGTAGATATTGTGTTGACACATAAATAATACATAATAAAACAGCTGGCAAACAGTGAAAAATGCAACCTTATTCATCATTCATGCCCCAGTGCATTATGGGGACTGCAGTATCAGAAAGTTTATTAGGTTTTACTTAATTTTATAACTTTTATATTTACGCTTTAATTCCTAAAAGCTTAAATTGAGTACTAACATAGAATTTACTTTGTTTTTCAAAATTGCCTGAACTAACTTATTCAGGTAGAAAAATAGTTTTTTATTTTATTTTTATTTTTTTATCAGTGCACATATCAGTTACATTTTCATATATTTGGAAGCCTGTGATAAATTATTTCAGCTGGCAAACATCATATATGACAAGAGTGTGAGTGAACGCAACACAACTTCTGTCATTAACAGACTAAGAAATACTAGTTTGTGACATTGTGTGTTTTTTTAACTCAAGAACTTGAGCGTTTGCAACTGGATGCCTTAATGTTTGTTCCACCAGAGGTGTTTAACAAATAATTTTAAGTTTATACTTTTAAGGTAGGCTAAGTCTTAAATTATGTTTTAAAAGTATAGCTAGGCTGTATATTGAAAACAAAAGGTTTTAAAAAAGAGATCATCTGATCAATGTTTAGGTAGAAAAAAAAAAAAAAAAAAAAAAAAAAAAATATATATTTTTTTATTTATAATTTTTTATTTTTTTATTTTTTTAAATACCACACAAAAGATCTACCTAAACATTGATCAGGTGATCTCTTTTTTAAAACCTTTTTTTTTTTTTTTACTTTTTTTACTTTTTTTTTAATTATTATTATCGTTATACTTAAATTGTTCAAATTAGCCTATAAAGAGACTGGGAAAACAAATAATAAACCCATTCCAGGCTTTTGTGATGGCCATGTCAAATGATTCCTGATCTCTTTCCGATCCAGTTCCGGTTTTTCCAGGTTCCTATCTGAATTCCTGCTGCTCTCTCGCTCTCTCTCTCTCTCTCTCTGAGATCAGTGAAAAAATATCTCCAACCGTCCGGACTCACTCTCTCTCTCTCTCTCTCTCTTCACCTTTACACATTATGTCTGCACTGACGCCTCTCATTTCGCTATTCTCCAGCTCGGCGTTGGTTTAATCTCGCAAATATGGATTGACTTTGATTTTACTCGGTCGCCTGTTGAAGTTTTGAAGCGGCGGATCGTGTCTTCTGCTCAACGAGCTTCATGTTTCCTTCGGCAACTTTCGGAAGTAACTCGTTCCGGATGCGTTGTTCACACTATTGAACTGATCCGTGCGCGCGATCAGGAGGATTTTAAATCGGGATCGTGTCCGAGGCTTTCCACACTTCTTTTATTCGTGTTTAAAGTGATGGCGGAGCGGGGAGCCCGGCTGCTCCTCTCTCTTTTCTGCCTCACGATCACACTTTCACATGCTGAAAAAGGTAAGTGTGAGATTAAAGAGCATTAAAACTTTCTGCGGTGCGACCCGCTGCCTGTTTCTCTTGAGTGTGAAATGAGTGTGTGTGACTATTTTCATCTGAACTAACTTGATTTCATCCAGTTCATCGAACACACACCGTTCAGACAGCCTCATAAATCAAAACATATGCGAAATATCTCCTACATTTGCTCTGAAAAGGCTTATTTACTGCAAAGGTGTGTTCTGCATTAACACATTTTCACCTGTGAAGGAAAACCCCATTCCTTCATCAAATGGAAGCAAGTAAATTAGCCTAAATCTCATTAATTATCATGTCTGTGGAAATCAGTGTTTTTTCCACTCACTGTTGGAGTGTCATATAGACTCTCTCTATCTCTCTCTGTAAGAAATAGATATTTTTCATCATAATCCTAGATATTTTTCCTGTAAAGTTGCCAGAAGGCGAATATAGTGCATTTGTTTTTGACCATGCACTTGAAAGAAAAGAGAATTTTTATATATTATCTAACATGTTTAGTTTGGTGTGTGTAGAATTCTGGGCTGAACACATGAAAATTAATTACTTTCCCCTACTTGAAACCAAGCAGAAAACATAACCTAGGACAAAAAAAAATATTGCATATGAATATAATGCTGTCTTTACCCAACTGAAGCGGCATATACTGTATAACCAGGAAAGATGCCTTAATGCTGCACAGAGGTGGCATAAATGCATTTACACTGACATTGCAATATCTGTAATATTCCTATGAAACTATTTTTAAAATAAGAATATGAATATAGGTTGGCTACATGAATACTTAACATGATGAAAATGGCAAAGTTTAAGATTGCACTTCATGTACACAGAGCCAAAGCAGCATCAGAGGTGGCTTTGATGCATGGTCAGAGCTACCTTTTTTGTTGTTGGTACGGTTTTATTTGCCATTGCATTGCATTCTTGCACAGAATATGGAGCCGAATATGGAATATATTGCATGGCTGTCTAAATATGCCATTAGAGAAATGGGTATTTTTGCTTCAGAGCATAGAAACTGAATCTTTTGTTGGTTTATTCATCATCTTTGTTGCACCTTTAATTTGCACAATGCATCATTTAACTCTTTCATTGGTTTTGGCAACATGTTTTCACTAGTTTGTGCTTGTCTATTAGGCTCACGTACGATGAAAGCAGGCCGTAGTGGAGTTTGCGGCTGGGCCGTCTTGCGTGCAGAGGCTGATGAAAGCTGCTCTGCTGCATGAAAAGCAATGTGCTGTGGTAAAAAATCACAGGCTTTGCTGGAGATCATACAAAAGAGAGGAATGGGGGGCTGGGTGGAACGGGCAGACTCTGTCTGGAAAGTAATAAAACCAGGAGATTAAGGGGGGAACAGGGAGTTCCTTTGGGAGTTTTGATTGATTCCAGAGAATTGGACCTACATGCGGAGAGTGAGTTTCAAGTTACTAATTGTGGGGTCCCCTTCTGAAAATATGTGTTTATTTGAAACATGTTTTTTGAGGTCTTGAAGCACACAAATGCGAGCCATAAGCAGTTTCGTGAAGATTGTCACCTACGTCTCACCGATAACAGCATTCCAACTTTTCGTTGTTCTGGAAAGGATATGGGCTTGTCTTGAAGTTGTTGTTGTTTTGAGGGGGGAAAAGTTGTCATTGCATCCAATTTGCATCCCATCTTATCTGCATAATCCTGCTGGAAGAGAACTGTGTGCTGATGGCTTCCCTGCGGACAATGTAAACAGCATGCTAAACTGTATAAACACCCTCACTACCTTGTCTGCAACCACTCAGCAATGTAAGAGATCTGCTTCCTTCCAGAGGCCTTCATCGCACTACATTGCACAGACCTAAGCGAGACCTGAACAAAAGGACAGTGTTGAACTAACATGGATCGCGTTTTTTTTTTTTCTCTTTCTGTTCTGTAGGTCATGTACCTGGTTATTAAGTTAAGTTAGGCCTGGTTTCACAGACGAGGCTTAGATTAAGCCAGGATTAGGCATCAGTTCAATTAAGACATTTAAGTAGCTTTTATAAAAATAAAAAAACATTACTGGTGTGCTTGAGACAAAGCAATGGCACTGACATATTTTAAGATAAACAGACGGGATTTAAGCTTTGTCAGCTGAAGACCCAAGTTTGGTTTGAAGAGGAAAAACGTACCAAGCACAATGTTCTCTAACCGAGACACTGAGCTCGTGTTCAGGAAGTTTAATTACCCAAATTAATTTATCCAAACTTAATTTTCAAATTTCGGCTAAATGCAACCTTTTGGTTTCTGTTAAAAATGTATTATTGGTGCATAACTATTATCACTTTTTTTTTTTCCTTTTTTTTTTACAAAAAAGGTACTATGGCAAATTGAATACTAACAGAGTGCTTTTTTGTATGGGCTGTGTTGTATTTTTGCTTATTTACAGTATCTGGAGAGAGATATTTTAATCATAGATAGGCCTAAATGGATTTTTTTTTTGGAAATATTCCATAAGCGCAATATCTTGTTTGGTCATATAGCTGTCCATTGCATTATAATCATTATCCAAAGTCATCATTACTGTTGCAGCTGCATATTTTTAAGATGTCAGGGAACAAAGAGGATCAATATCACAGTAACAAATTAAGTATTGTCAACAATTGAATCTCGCTGGAAACAGGGCGTCACAATAAGCTCCAGCTGAGAGATCCAGCCTTCGATGTTCTTTATTAATTTAGATGGACAATGAGCCCTTGGCTAATCGCCTAATGTGCAAATGAAGGCTTGAGAGCAGCCTGTAAAATGGATTATGATTGATGGAGTTATTTGTTTATTGCACTAGCTGCAAAAGTGCCGGTTAATAATTTGACCTCATATTTGTCAACATCTGATTTGGGTTTCTTTGTGAGAGAATCACACCCTTTCAGTGTCCATGTAATAAGCAATATGGCAGGGTATTGGTATGTTTGGAAAGGCATACTACTTACTATTTCATATTACATATTGCTTTGCATGGAATGGAATGGATGATGTTATACTTTTGCCAAAATAAGGTGGCTGCATATCACACCAGAATGCAATGCACTCGACATGACCTTCCATTTAGAAAGCAAAAAAAATTCAGGCAATTTGTTTCTTGACTCATCATTAGATCAGACAGTGAAATGACTAAAAATTGAAGTCTAAAATAGGCATATTTTGTTTTTGACGCCTGAATGTCACATAGTGAGATCATCTGGCAACACTTTAGCATGCTACAGTTTGAAATGTTCAGTGTTGCACGCTGTTTCAATTATTGTTTTAAAAAAATAGTACAGTATATAAGCTCGAGTATTTCATTCCCAGCTGGCCTTGATTGGCTGTGTCAGGAATGCTTAACGTCAGCACTGGCTATTCATCAGCATTTCTTTCTTTCTTTTGGTGGCCTTGAAATTGAGGTATGAATGGTTAGGGCTACTTGTGCAAATTTGAATCCGTTTATTGAAATGGTGAGCTTCTGCTGTATGAGATTATTGGAAAGATTTCTGGCCAACCCTGGTCAATTCTGTTCCATTACCATTACTGGTGTATCATTATAGTGTATCATTATGTTACTGAGTGCACTATTTTAGTGTAGCATTTGAGAAAATGACCAGTCTACGCAAATACACACGCGGTAGCGTATGGCTTTTTTGTTGTTGTTGAAGGAATTCCTATGAAATGGTCATACCTAAGGAATGTTTGCTGGTCAACACCCTGGTTTGGGATCTGAGTGGTTGCAGTTCCCAGTGGATCTCTCTTTGCGGGAGAATTCTCTCGCCAGCCTCTGCAGCTGGAGAACATTATGATGCATGTGTGATATGAATGCTCGGTGAAGTGAAGTCAAGCAAAATCCTAATAGAGCTTCTGATAAGCCGTTTTGTAGTCTTCCTCTTGGTGTGATTGGTTTGGCCCTCGCAAATCTAGAATCATGCTAATAATAAATGGTATTTAGATAGCTCCAAACAAAAAGCACTATTAATATTTCTTATACTTGAACAAACCCCGTTTTAAGCATCATTTTAACTTTAAATTGCTTAATTATTCTATAGACTCAAATCATAATCCAGTATTTATCAACTGATAAATGCAATTATGCATGCTCATATTTTTACATTACCTTTGCATCTATAGGTTATCTTTTAAAACACAAAAAATGTAATAACGCTATTAATTTTTTTTTTTAACTGATCCCAAAATGAATATCCATTTGTGATGCCTACATTTACAAAATTTTATTTCTAGTGTTTTTATGTTTTATTATTATTCATATTTCCCTAACTCTCAAAATAATTGTTTTGAGTAGGGCAAACTTAAATTAAACAAATTAGTGCAAACTACTTTTATGAGTATGTAGAACTTTTGAGTTCACATTTTAAGTGATTTTTAATTTTTAGTTAAATGAAAAGGGAGAGTAAATGCTTTTGCACGTTGCAGTCTTTGGAGAAAAAAAAACAAGATTTTCTCAGCTTTTTCTTTAAAACATTTTTATGAATCTTACCCACATTCAAGTGTTGTTAAAAAAAAGAATGCATGAAGCTAGAATGAAATGTTTTTTACTTATTTATTTATTTTAAAGCAGAGGCTCTGTTCTTTATTTTGATATGCTTGTTCAGATATTCATACAGCAAAATATTCCGGGGGCCATGGAAATTTTCAGAAAATTATAAAAAATGCTGGCAGTGGCTGGCAACTTTTTTCAAAAATGCTGGTGGGAAAAGAGTTAATATCAGTGGATCGCTTAACTAGAAGGAGGGAAATGTAGGGCCTGAAATCTTATAGAGTCATGACGGTGAGTGACCCAGAATCCAACTTACTGAGTTTTCACAATTCTGTTGGGCATATTTCACGGCTCATTACCACACCACTGATACCCAATGCTGAACTAGAGCAAATATGAGCTCTCGATTGGGGGAAAACATTTTTGTCCATGTGGAAAACTGCATGTGGTTCTGATCACTGCTCAGTCCAACTGAAGCACATTTTCTGCTGACCCAAATTGTTCAAATGTTAAGCTTTCGTTCTTCTTTCTGACACTGCACTGCCATGTAATTAGTATTATTCTCTCCCTATCTTTCTTTGCTGCTGTCATGAAATGGGGTCTGCTTTCTATATGGCCTGTTTAGTTAATCAGGAATCCTGAAAGGACCAGTCAGTACAGCCTCCGCACACCTGCCGAATATGCTGACGAGCTAACTTGTTTCCCTTTTATTTGGTTCCCCGTTCTCAGCAGCAAAGGTTATATGTGAGTAATGGCAGCATGAACTGATATCTGTGCCAAGCATCCCGGCAGACTAAAGCTGTGAAACCATTGAAGGCGATTGAAGCACCCTGTTGTTGTTGCTCATTGCTTGAACGCTGATGACGGGCCCTACGGGGGCCCTTCCCTCACAGCTCTGTATAAAGACCTCATAGTGTGGCCTGTGGAAGTATCACTGAAGACGGATTGTGAATAAGCTCAACGTCAGTGCCAGTCTGCATGAACTCGGCTTGTGGCTCTTGGCAGCTCAACCTTCGCTTAAGATCTTCTCGACACGCCGTCCTGCGGTCGGCTTCTGGTTTATCGCAAAGATCCAGTAAGGGCTCGCCAGACCTTTCTGCTCGAAAAGCAAACACTCCTTCCTTTGCTTAACCAAGGAAAATGGAACATTAAACAGTGCATTTTTTCTTACATGTAAACTAGTCACCTATTTTCCATACGCCACTAATCATTAAAGCTGTACTTCATCTGGAAATGTTACATTTTAATGTCATTTACATGGTTCAAAATCCACATGGCTGCCAAAAAACTTGAGTAATTTATACTTATTTAGTTCCTATTACAATGAATGTGTAGTGGAGCTTTCAAGCTTTGAAAAACAATCCAAGATTTAGATTTTCAGTAATTAATAACTCAAATTTTTGGTTGTTTCTCACACTAAGCTATCATTTGGCTTCAGAAGGCTTGGAAAATATAGCAAGAGTTGAATGGACCACTTTTATGTTTCTTTTGAATTAGCATTTTGCACGTGAAGCTTGAAATCTTCTGTCCTGATTCGTTGAGATTAAATTGAAAGGGCAAACAAAACAAGCTTCACTTGGTCATTGAAAACAAATATACATACATTTCTGAATAACGTGGGTGAATCAATTCTGAGTATTTATTTGACAAATAAAAGCAGGATTTGTCAAGGTTTTCACTCAAAGAAATGTTTCTCAAGGGGTTTTTCCTGAATATGTCTGAAATGAGTACAGAATCTAACCCAGGTTACATCATGTGCTGTAAATACTGTATATCTTGGCTGAAATGAGTTTGAATGGTCTGAGGTAGATTGAGTTCTGCTCTTTATATGTTCAGTCCTGAACCTTTGTCGAGATAATGGATGTCAGAGAGCCATAAGGAACTGTGCAGTACTTACCTTCCATTGTATTGTACATTTATGGACAATTATTGTATATATTTACTAGGGCTGCAAGACATGCGATAACTCATTAAATAATGCGATATGCGATACGATAATGCTTAAAGTGTGTAAAATAAACGTAAATTATCTTTAAAATATCTTTAACATTATATGACCTACATGCGTGTTTCACATTCTTTTTGTGACAAGAAAACATCCCTACAACTTCTGACAGTGAACATCAGTGTTTTACTGTAGTGTAAGAAGTGTTATTTTAACATCAGTGTAGACCACGGGGTTCAGGTTATCCTACATTTAACAACACAAACTGAATAATGAAATGTAAAAATAAAACACTGCTTAGTTTTCACTGTATGATATAAATATATCCTGATTCTTATTAAAGCTACAAAAGTTATTCAGCCGAGAGCAGTGATTTTCTCTGTCTTTTGTTCATGACCGCAGCTATTGCAAGCCGTTGCGATATGCATATCACGATATATACATTTGCGATATTTCGATAATTTCAATATATTGTGCAGCCCTAATATTTACAATTTCTCTGCATTTTTATGAGGTAAGTCAGTTTGGGTGATTTTGTTCTGGGAGGTTGCATTTTATAACTTGTAGGTGGTCTTGCAGCTGCAGTGCATGCAAGAGGAGATATGAAGAATTTCCTCCCAGTGGTTAGGAGTGACGGGAATGATGGAAACCAGCTGCCCTGGGTCCCTGACCTCAAGATTTGACCTCTGACCCTGCGATGGATAAATGCAGCTGGAGAAAAAAGCCAGGAAAATAAGATAAAGCCAGAAAAGCACCTGCAGAGTACGCTTGACATTCCAGCACTGGATCCTTGGACACGTGTCACATGATCCCAGCGAGCGTGTCCGGATGGGGGGGGGGCATCATTAAGGGGAGGCCAGCTGTTACTGTATATGCCTAATGAGCGCTTTTATGGAAAAGACTTGATGAACACGCACATTTGACCGGCTATAAGTACGCCTACAGAATCTTTTCAAATAAAGTTTCCTGAAATAACATGATTTTTTTTTTCTCCTTTATCTAACTTTTAATTATTATTTTTTACTGATTTAATTAGTGATTTACTGTTGGAAAGTTCTAAATGCACCTTAGTGTGCAACGCATAGACTGTATCCCTGTCTTTACATTATAAGTTACAAATTGTTGTTAATTTGTGATTGTTCCTGAATTATTGTAATTATCACCTTTTTGCTCTCGAGTATATTTAGGTGGGAGTAGTTAGTGCAGGATTAGGTGTAGTCTGCTTTTTCAGCAAGTAAGAGTGTAGTACTTTCAACAGTTTAACACATTTACTACTTAAATCCATTCTGCAGAATTTAATGCAGATTGCATGTGGGACTAGGAATGAGTAATCACTGCTTTAGACCAATGCAAAAGTGCCCCATTTCTCTTATGCACTCGAAAAAGAAGCAAATGAGCTATTTGGCGAGATTAAAGAAGGCCTTTTTGCAAAGTGGAGTGAAAACCTTCCTGGGATTCTTTGATACGCATATATTTTTTTTTCTCATTGCTGATGTGTCTCACCTTATAATAAGGTTTGATATTGGTAATTTGACCATTTTGGAAATTATAGTACAGGCCCATTATGTTCATCAAAAAGCAATTACAGGAAGCCACTATTGCAGGATCTTTTTATATACGGTAATTATACAAACTCTACTTTATATCTTCCGTTTCTCACCTCTAGACGTTTACACAATCATCCCGAATCACAGAATCGTGTACACAATAACTTTATGATTGGATAATTAGCAGTTGCACCCAGATGATATCACAGTCATTACCCTTTCTCATCTTTTGAGTCATCTTTTTTGGGGCAAAAATAAACACTCGTGGATGTTGAGCTTGAAAGATTGCTTCACTGAGGAATTCCTAATGGATAATACAATTCGCTGAGCAGTGAAGCGGGCCGTCCCACCCACACCAGCCCAGTTCATAGTCTTACTGCCGCTGTCTGCATTCCCAGCATGGCTGGGCCAGTAATTCACAATCAGGGTGGTGTCGCATATTGCTTGCCGAAAAGAGGGGGGTCAGGGGTTCAATTGCTCCCCCTGGGTAAAGCCTTAGATACATAGTGACTGTACGGCTGCCCCACGCTGACTACAGTGGTAATTAATTTCTAATGAGGGTTGGACCGCTCGCCTGTGCCATTCTGCATTGAGCCCACAGGCTCCAGACGTATTCTTCCATGCCCCATTTGTTTAAAGAGTTTGTAATATTCTCCAGGAGGTCAACAGTTTCATTCCGCTTTATGATGTCTACTCTCCTCCAGTAATTTCTTTTATTTTGATTAGATGGCAAAATATTCAGATATGAAAAAGATTTGTCTTTTTGGTCTCATTTTGTGTGAGATGAGATGAAGTTTTTCACTAAATCCTGGTTCTAGTTCAATAAACCCATTCCAGTTTAATAAAATTTTTATATATATATATGCTCTTTATGCCTCATTTCATTGCTCTTATAGTGGAAGCATGCCTTCAGCGCATTCAAGCAGTTTTAATTAAAGTCGGTGACTTGTGTATTGTGGTTTTGGGTCAGTGCTGAAGTGGCTTGTATTGATAACATTTCCTGAGAGGAAACTATTCTGTGAAATACAGGAAGCCATTAGGAAGTCTGGGCCTCACATCTATCCACAGCCAGTAAACAGTGACCAGCTCCCTGTGTTAGCAGTATGGATGAGCCTTAAGCCTGTTTTATACTTCTGCGTCGAACTCACGCCGTAGCTACGTCGTAGGCTGTGTGTAGCGCGAGTACCCTTCGGCGTACCCTGACGTGCACCTCTCCAAAAATGTAACAACGCGTCAACTCTACGCGGACACAAGCGCTGTGATTGGTCTGCTAGAACCCCTCCCTCGGGTTTCACATGCTCCCTCTGCGCGTCAACGTGGACAACGACGCAGAACTATAAATGAAAACCAACGCGTTGCCTACAGCGTAGGCTTCGGCGTAGGTCCGACGCAGAAGTATAAAACAGACTTTAGTGCTTGTGAAGATCATTTTGTTGTGAAATTTGTTGGTTATTTATGCAATGTTTTTCTTAGTAGTGTAATACACACTATACAGGTGGAGCTGGGGAAGGTGGAGGGTTCCTGAAAAAATGCTCATTATTTGAAGGTTGAGCAGCGAGCTCATTGGCTACTGATGATGCAGGAACCAATCAGCTGTGCCCTATAGAGAATGCTGTGATTGCAAGCAGATTGAGTTAAGGACCCATCAGCCTGCGCCATCTAGATTTTCATGGCAGTACTTTGTATTTATACCCTGGTAATCCAGAGTTCTCGTGAGAGCACAAGTTGAATTTGCTCAGCGAGTTACTCTGGTGTCGAGTAATGATGCTCATTAAATATGCCCCTCGATCTTAGCTGCACCAATCACATCGGGTTATCTGATATAGGCGGGCCAGAGGCGAGCTAAACAGAAGACGACAGCGCTGTGACGTCGAAGTCATTAGTAAACATTGCAAGATGGCTATGGATGAACACCAGTTGTTTGAAACGGCTTTGGCCGCTACAATGAACGAGTTAGACTTGGCTTTTTATCTAAAACAGGAACAGAAGACGGCGCTCGAATCCTTCTTTTGCAAGAAGGACGTTTTTGCTGTTTTGCCGACCGGATACAGTAAGAGTCTAATCTACCAGTTAGCTCCGCTGGTAGCTAAGCGATAACTTGTTGTGATTGGTCGTAGTGTTATCCAGTTGCGTGCAGTGAGATTTTCAAATGCATGCTTGGTGCCGCCCCTCGAGCCGGCCGATTTTCATTAGTCGACGCCAGACCATTAATCTTTTAGATTTAGGTCTGGATTTCCAGGCTATTGTATTTATACAAAAACAGGAAATAAAATATGTTTAAAGGGCTGAAAACATTGATCGAAACAGTTAATGCTTCTACGCTTCATGGGTCCAGTTGGATCCGAAAACCTGAGGCCCGACTTTAGACGGTAGTTGGGGTTGCTTAAAATGACCAAACCCTCCAGGATACTGGTGTGTGCAGTGTGGGGATTTGCTTCTTAATAGTAACATAAAAATACATTTGGGTTAAACATGGGTTAAAACGTAGCTAATAAATGTTACGAAGAAGGGTTAGAGAATTAATTCATCTACAAATAAGGTAGGATGATAGGCATGGTTTTAAATCTACTCCTGGTGTTTCTTATTTCTCTTATCTGATTTTGGTCTGTGTCATCTCCGGTTTTGAAAGTCACCACTCGCCACAGGGATGCAGGCTGTGCAGACATCGCTGCTTTTTACATTCGGGTCCAGTCGGGTTTGAGTAAAATTTGGGTTGGACTCAGGTCTAATTTAATTGGGTTTGTCTCGGGTCAGGTTTTTCTTTTTTAAAAATCGATTTATGCACGATTGGGTTCGGATAAGAAGTGATTCGGGTTGGGTACAGATTTTAGGCCCTGAGAAGACCTCTAGTGCACAGCGAATGTAAGCTACCGCAAAATATTGAGAGCCGGCTCGACTTTACTATACGACTGGTTTATCACCTGTGGACACGACTCCCTGAAAAGCATATATAGTTTACACAATTACCTAAATTACCAACTCTTACGTTTTGTTTAGGTTTTGGTTTCAGTGATTCAGTAAAACAATTATTTTGTTGGTATCATTCATATTATGTAGCAAAGACAATGCAGGACTTGCATGCCAAAGGATGAGCAATAGTATTAATAAAGCTTTCAGTTAATACTGCTTTTGAAGCATTTAATTTAGATTCCCATCATATATCTGACATTTTTTTAAAAGAAAATGATAATAGCTTTCAATCTCAAGTGGTTTCTCTTCAAAAATTTGTTAATATCGCTTCACCAGCCTTTCACAGAAATTGTATCATTTTTTTTGGACTGATGTTCAATTCAGCCTTTAGTCTTTCAATATTGTAGAGATCCTAGAGTCGGGATAATTAAAGTGTGCTTGGAGCGATGATCTCCAGAATGAAATTTACCCAATATAAACCTTTGTTCATTTCCAATTCTTTGCTCTTGCACAAATTGATTCCGGCTCCTTGACGAGCTCTGGAACTCATTCAGGTTGTTGTTATTGAACCCTTGTAACTGAATTACTCAATGTAAACCTTTCCTAATATAATTTCAAAGCTTTGTCGTCCATTTTCATCTGGCGAGTTCCTTCTGCTAATGAACAAGTAAATGTGACCATTAAGGTTGTGTGTTTCTGGTGGATGGCAAATACAAAAAAAAAAAAGAAGGATGTCGTCTACTTGCACTGGGTTTCTTCATCAACAGAAATGTTATACGGAGCATTGATCACCCATGAAATCGCATATCGCCAAACATCCCTCCAGAATCTCAGTGGAAAATTGACTAGCAGTTAAGTGGTTTTGGAGATGTGCTATATTGGGCCCCTGAGAACCTTGGTGATGCTTCGCTACGTCTATCCCGTTGTGCGGCGCTCCTATTTGAATTTCAATCAGCACTTGATGTGTTGTTATGTGAAGGAATGGGGGATGGAGGTGAGGTGGAATATGTGGCGTGACCAACGGAGACTCATTTGAGGCTCATTTGTGTCCCAGGAGGCACATACCGTAAACTCCTAGCCGCTGGGCTTGCAAGCACTATTTTTACTGCTAGCTCAGACTGGAGGTGGTACAATCAATACTAACCCCCTCCCTTCCTCCTTCTCCTCTGTTTTGTGTCACTTCATCATGTGCTGTCACATCTACCACACCTTAGTTTGTTATATTGAATTAAATGTGCTGTGGTAGCCCGTGTCATTCACTCCACGGGGTTCGAGACCGTAATTGTATCCCGGACTCCATTAAACAGCCATATGTTTTATGGGTATTTACCATAATGTGTGATTGAATTATTCCGCGTGTGACACCGTGCGTTTCTTACAAATGCATTGCATACTGGGAAATGCTAATTCTGCATTTTCTCTACCTTTCCATATGGCGCCAGTCAGACCTCTTAGGTCTCTGCGGTGATGCCAAATGAGCAGTTTTTGAAATGAGATTGTAGCCGACAGTGTGAAAAAGACTCGAGGAGGACAGAAAGGACAAAGCTTTCAAGATGAACAACAAATAATTCATGTTTTTGAGGTACTAGCTCCACCAAAAGCCACATTTGATCCATTTCCCCTTGCAGCCGGCTTCCATTAATAATGGATGATGGTTTCTCCCCCATCTGAGTCCTGTGGGGCACAAATCCCCATCCCAGCCCCCCACATCCCTCCACTGTGGTTCCCATCATTGACTATCCCGGTTGGGTTCAGGGCTGAGCTTATACATCATATCGCACCCTGACTTTACTCCCATTGTTGGTTTAGCCAAGTGCATCAGGAGGTGTCTGCTTTGTTGTATTACAAAGCCAAATGTCATGATATGACGTTTTAATAGAAATTCTTCTCTCTTGTGTTGAGGTCACCTCGGACAATGCTTCAGATACCTTCATGCTGTGCTAAAGGAGCCATGTGGGTTTTTTTTTTTTATCCTTCTTCTTTAGCAGTGGCACAATGTGGAGGGGTCAGAACTGGATGAGCGCTGGAGATTTATGGCTGGTTTGGAGTTGAATAGGAATGCTGTGAGACATGCCAAGTGTATGATGTAAGAAACTGGCCAGGCTTACTCTCACTGCCACAGCGAATGAAGAGAGTGATGAATCAATGAGAGAATTAAAGCACGCCTCATGGTGATTCAGAAGTCTAAATCCTGGGGGGAAACTAGGTCATACCAGTATAAGATGGTCAGGCTGGTTTTGGGAATAGGATCGCTAGTTTGTTGCTGGTCTGAGGTGGCCTACCAGCCCAAACCAGTGTAAAGGAATATTCCAGGTAGAATTCCAGTTAAATTTAATCAACTGCATTTGTGATGTGTATATATATATATAATATAATATAATATAATATAATATAATATAATATAATTATATATATATATATATATATATATATATATATATAATTTTTTTTTTTATTATTATTATTTTTTTAAACAAAACGAGAGGTTGAATCTTTATATATATATATATATATATATATATATAATGTACACTCACCTAACGGATTATTAGGAACACCATACTAATACTGTGTTTGACCCCCTTTCGCCTTCAGAACTGCCTTAATTCTACGTGGCATTGATTCAACAAGGTGCTGAAAGCATTCTTTAGAAATGTTGGCCCATATTGATAGGATAGCATCTTGCAGTTGATGGAGATTTGTGGGATGCACATCCAGGGCACGAAGCTCCCGTTCCACCACATCCCAAAGATGCTCTATTGGGTTGAGATCTGGTGACTGTGGGGGCCATTTTAGTACAGTGAACTCATTGTCATGTTCAAGAAACCAATTTGAAATGATTCGAGCTTTGTGACATGGTGCATTATCCTGCTGGAAGTAGCCATCAGAGGATGGGTACATGGTGGTCATAAAGGGATGGACATGGTCAGAAACAATGCTCAGGTAGGCCGTGGCATTTAAACGATGCCCAATTGGCACTAAGGGGCCTAAAGTGCGCCAAGAAAACATCCCCCACACCATTACACCACCACCACCAGCCTGCACAGTGGTAACAAGGCATGATGGATCCATGTTCTCATTCTGTTTACGCCAAATTCTGACTCTACCATCTGAATGTCTCAACAGAAATCGAGACTCATCAGACCAGGCAACATTTTTCCAGTCTTCAACTGTCCAATTTTGGTGAGCTCGTGCAAATTGTAGCCTCTTTTTCCTATTTGTAGTGGTACCCGGTGGGGTCTTCTGCTGTTGTAGCCCATCCGCCTCAAGGTTGTGCGTGTTGTGGCTTCACAAATGCTTTGCTGCATACCTCGGTGGTAACGAGTGGTTATTTCAGTCAAAGTTGCTCTTCTATCAGCTTGAATCAGTCGGCCCATTCTCCTCTGACCTCTAGCATCAACAAGGCATTTTCGCCCACAGGACTGCCTGGATGCTGAAACTGGATGTTTTTCCCTTTTCACACCATTCTTTGTAAACCCTAGAAATGGTTGTGCGTGAAAATCCCAGTAACTGAGCAGATTGTGAAATACTCAGACCGGCCCGTCTGGCACCAACAACCATGCCACGCTCAAAATTGCTTAAATCACCTTTCTTTCCCATTCTGACATTCAGTTTGGAGTTCAGGAGATTGTCTTGACCAGGACCACACCCCTAAATGCATTGAAGCAACTGCCATGTGATTGGTTGATTAGATAATTGCATTAATGAGAAATTGAACAGGTGTTCCTAATAATCCTTTAGGTGAGTGTGTGTATATATATATATATATATATATATACATATATACATATAAGATTCAACCTCTCGTTTTGTTTAAAAAATCAAAAATTGAGCTTATGGTGAATTACTTACAATGGAAGGGAAATGTCAATTTTTTTTAGGTTTTAACAGCCTAAATGTGAAGCTTATAATAAAAAAAAACAGAAATGAACTCCTGATAAAATGTGTTTTATTTGAGATGTAATGCTGTTTAAATCATTTTACAGTTGTTTTAGGTTTTTTGATGTTGCATTGTCCTGGATGTGTGGAAAATTGAATATACCCTTACACAAAGTTGTTTAGTAGTACATTTGTTTTTGTTCACATTATAATCATGTTAACACACATTGTTAATGTCTTGTGTCTATTGAAACCGGGATTGATGCCATTTACTTCCATTTCAAGTGCCTCACTGTAATGTGTATTTTAGCTTGAAAAGGAGGAGACAAGTAGAAATTAATTTTAGTGGTAATCAACATAATACCCTAAATGCTGTTAAAGATGATCTATCTAGTTGAAAAAGTATGGCTGATCAACCATCTAATGGACCAGCTAATGGTCATAAATGAAAAACCTTGATTGTAGCTCAACACATCCACCTCATGTTATCGCATACTAGCATTTCCCATAAACCTCAGAAGTGTGGATATGCTGATCCATTAAGAAACTATAGTTGGTAATATCACACTGTACAGAGGTGTCTAATTCATCTGGCATAGTTGGGCTTCTGGAGAACAGACATATTATTTCCACTTTTAATTCAGGATTCTTCCACAAATCTGAATAGACAATTACTAGAGGTTCTTACTAGAGGTTCATTGTTAAATTAAAATTATTTTGAATGAATTGTTTTTTTTTTTAATCAGTTGAGTGAATGATTCAGTGACTAATATATTTAAGTCATCTGTCACCACCTACTGGTGTAACGATGTAATTGATGCAATCTTTACTTGAAGCGTCTCTTTCAAAAGGAGATTTACTCTATTTTGATCATTACTGTAGACATCAGTGTTTATATCTGAACTATACACTTTTATCCCAGCACTTCTGGTGAATTATTTAAGACAGAAATAGTGATACTGTGTGGTTGAAAAGACAGTTAGTGAATCTGTTTCATATCTATACATGACAACTGCTCTCAGAACGCAGATCTGAATGTTTGCTTTGATCGTACTTGTTAAAGGTTTAATAGACCAAGCCGAATCGTTGTCATTTATGAACGAGATCACGTGGGTGTTTAATCGTGCAGCTTTACTACAGAGCAGTTTATTCAGTTTATTCATTTGATAATTCAGCCGCTCATTGTGTGCCTTCTACTTTTTGAATATTGACTGCAGTAAAGCACTTATCTGAGCTTTGTGAATCTCATTTTATATAATTTAAAATTCCTTTTAAATAGCTGCCAGAAAGCTCGAAATTATTTCCAGGGCTTCCAGGGTGTTTGTCGTCCTAAAGGCGATTGCTTCTGTCCATCAGTCTTTCTGTCATCTCATTGATCCCTGTGAGTCATGAATATGTAGTAGAGGCTGCTGTAAAGGAGATGGGAGGAGTTATTGATGTTTGACATTGAGAATGTGCTAAAATTGCTCTGAAATCATTTTCTCTGGCCACAGAGATTATAAACACTCTAGAGAGGATTATTACCTGTGTTCCCTTGCTTAATTCATTAATATTATGATGATTATTATTATTATTGGCAATATTGAAGGTCTGTCTGTCCTTTTGACATTGAATGGTTCACAATAACAGTTCACTTCAGTGCTATTTTAGTATTATCACTATTATTGTATTCATTAATATTTTGAATTAGATTTTATTTTTATATTTTAAGTTATATTTCTATTTAGCTTTGTTTTAGTTAGTTGCCATGGCAAATTTTTTCATTAAGTTTTCTCAATGCAGACTAAGTTTGTTGCTAATATGGTGTTTTTTTAATCAATTAATTTCAAAAACACTTTAAAAATCCAGTTTGAACATACAGTGACATGAATGCACCTCTTCTGAAGTCTTTTTTTGATAATATTTGTGTATCCTTGTATTATTAGGCTATTTCTAATTTTTTTTTTTTTTTTTATAAAAAAAAATTGTAGGGCATTATAAATATTTATATAAAAACTTGTTGCATGTTGTGCAACCAACATACAAATACAAGGGAGAGAGAAAAAGAAAATTATATCATAGAAAGGACCCGTGAAGACATTTAATTATTATTTTTAACTAGTCGTTTTACAAAATCAGGTTGAGTGAATGATTCAATGACTCATAGACTTCACTTGTTTCATTACTGGGTGAATCAGCGTTTTTGAATGAATCTCTTGAATGAATGATTCAATGACCAATTCATCTTTTAACGGTCACTTGTCGCCACCTACTGGTGTAACGATGTAATTGATACAATCTCTATTTGAAACGTCAAGTTACTTTCAAAAGGGGATTTACTCTATTTTGATACCGCTATCGTAGACATCAGTGTTGATATCTGAACTATAAACTTTTATCCCAGTGCTTCTGTGATGATTTGAATTATTTTAAGACAGAAATAAAGATACTGTGTGGTTGAAAAGAGTACTTGACAAAGGTTTAAATAGCCGAATCGCTGTTATTTAGGATTAAGATCACGTGGGTGTTTGAATCGAGATCGTGATCTTTTAACGATTAATCGTGCGCCACAAACAGGGTTATAAAGCTTTTTAGTACCTAACCATAAGCACGAGCAATAACAATAGCAGTACACACACTTCCCATGTGAAAGCAGATTGTTCTATGAATAGCCAAGCAGAACTCATGATACAAGGAGACGAGCCCTGCTGCGACAAAACTAAGAACACTAATTCTTTCTTAATTATGATTGCACTTACTGTTAACACTGGTAAACCTCAAAAGCTACTCAAAGAAGTCAGACCAATCACGTTTAGAGGAGTATGTGTGTTGAGCTCCATTCATAGCAGTGCTATTTGCCCATTGCCATGAAATATGCTAATTGCTTCTACAACTGCTGTTAAAGCAAATATTTCGGCTGCAACACAGACGTGAATGTTTTTCATGAGCGGCTGGCATAAGCAGGGTTATGTGTTTGATAGATGTGCATGAATAATGATTGTATACAGCATATCAGATGTCTAAATCTGTGTTTGCTCGAAGAAAATGATCTTGTTATGAGATGGTGTCATAAAAGACAAGGCAGACATTATTGTGTTAGTTCTCAGATATGAGCGTTTCTTCACCCAGGGGTAATGGTGTGTTTTGATGCTCTGTGCGTGAAGAATCATGTCTGGAACACAAATCAGATTCTGATCACAAATGACTCGAGAAAGAAATGGAAAAGTGACATATTTCAGCCCAAACAGATTTCTGTTTACATTTAGCTATTCTGAGACCCATTTTGTCTGGAACTGATGGAGAAGAAAAGCAAAATGTTCCAGTTGTTTAAAGAGGGAACTCAGTCAGTCATGTAAAGTCTTTCACACAGCACATAAATGTTCAAAGGGGAATCAAATGGGCCTTATTTTGAGAGGATTTCTATTTCTCATTGTGTGTTGGTGTTGGTCAGCGGCTTGGCAGCATTTGTACTTTTCCAGCAAGCATGGATGGTTTTTAAAGGGATTGCAAGGGTAAATTATAATCTTTACACTCTTTAATTAAACGTACCCTGTGTGGTCTTGGATATTTTTACATGTTCAGTTTGGACGTTCTCAATCTGTTTCATTTAGACTGACACCTCCCACACGACGGAGAGTTTGGAAACGTGGTGATAATGTGGATGTTCTGCTCAGCTATGGAAAAAAAGATCATGGAAAGAAACCACAAGATTTCAAACTCTGGGAAAACAATCCAAGAATTCATCTCAAACTGTGACTGCGTGGAACTTGATACAGGGTGTCTACCGGTCCTTAAACGTGTTAAAATGCACTTTTTTATGATGTAGCATGTTACTAATTTCATTTATTTAATTCATTTTATTATAATATAACAGTTTATAATCGCCTATATAAAGTTTAGAACAATTTGTTAATGGTTTTTTTGAAAGATGTCTCTTTTTTATTTAAGAAGTCTCATTTATTTAATCAAAAATACAGTAAAAATGGTAATATTGTAAAATTTTATATTTAAGAACTCTTTTCTATTTTAATATATTAAAAATACAATGGATAAATAGTTTATGCTGCTAAACATTTTTGGGGAATCTGCATAAAAAAGGAATCTCAGGAATCTTAGCTGAATGGAAAGTTTATTTCATATACTGTAGAAACATTATAATATATATTTTATATTTTGTAACATTATAAATGTCTTTACTGTCGCTTTTGATCAATATAATCTGGCCTTGCTGAAAAGTATTAATCTTTTTAAAAACAACAACAACTTACACAACACAACAACTGCTGCTTTTCCGTTTTAATGTCATTATAATATTTAAAAAAAAAAGTACTTCAAATGCATTAGTCTTCATTAAATTTATTTTTTGGAAGGAGCAGTGCTGTCTCAAGTGGTGCAAAATGTGAGCTGTAGGACACCATACATATACCAATGACAAAGTAAGACATACTAGTTTGAAGAGAGTGGGTAGATTGTGACACAAATTTAGTTAAAAGTAAATTTAGATTTTTGCTGCAGTGTTTGGCAGACAGTCTGCCAGTCTGCTCTATTAGACTGATATTCCTCTGATTAAATAAACTGTGAACATAAACAAGATGAGATGCTGTGCAAGCCAGTCATCTTCTCTTCATATTTTTGTGCAGGACTAATTATTTGTCCATACTGTGCACAACCCATATGTTCATCTTAATCCATTTTTTTCTATTTGCTGATATATAAATACATGTTCCTCTGTCTCCCATGGACATTTATTAGCATCTTCTCATGCTGGATCCCTCAATCAGTGGCTGGTTTCCTCCCATCAGATCAGATCCCCCCCCCCCCCCCCCTCTCTTTAACTGCCCCCTGCCCCATGGGACTTCATAAATATCATTTCATCCAGTGGAGCTGCTGACATGGAGCAAAGGGCCGCCATAAATAATTCATCCTTAGTCCTGGCTCCCTGTTTAGGAATTCACAACACAAGATCTTTACTATGCAGGTTTGGAGCAGATCATGATCCAAAGACCTCCTCTCTCGCTCGCTCTGAGGTCTGTGAATGTCTTGCTGTGTGTATCTCCTCCTCGGGTCCTTTCCAATATTTTATGTACACCTTTGGTCTTTGTAGAGAAAAAACAAAACCTTGATCTTTGCCATCTTTTTTGATCTGTCTGGCTGTGCTTTATTTCTTCCTTCTTTGCTTAGTACTTTTTTTGTGGCTAAAATTTGTTTAAGGCAAAAATGTAGATTTGTGATCTCTCTCTCACTGCCTCAAAGCGCTCGTTTCAAAGATTTATTTTTTCATTATTTATTCAGAATCTCTTAAGTCTTTAAATCAAATATTCCCCTAGATAGTTTTATAATATTAGTCTTAAAAGGCTTGCAGAATATCTTCAACATTAATCTCTTTTGTATGCCTTTTTTCCCCAACCTTTTTTTTTACTGGCACATTTTCCTTGAAAAATACAAATCTTCACACCTTAAAATATCTTGAATGTAACTCGACACCCTTGCCTCATTTAGTATATGCGGTTCTATGAATATGCAAATGACCCCCGCCTCCACTCACTCACTCAGCTCAGAGATCCACTGGTTGACGATCACACGTTGATCTGATTGGTTACAAGGTAGTTTGTGACGCCAGAAACACCAGCGATTTCAAACCGTGTTTTTGAGACTGTCTTTGGATCACTGCAGTTTTAAGGAGAAAATACTAATGAACTTGCACATGATTTGTCTTAAAGCATATTAGAAACACCACATAGACATATAAACAACATTAAAAGCTTGATTTTCACCTCAGGGGGACTTTAATGAATAAGGGAAGGTCTCCTGTGTTATTGAAGTGATCTAATTTCTGGAGGAAACTTCATATCTGTGTGAATTTAAATATTTTCTTATCAAAGTATCACATTCAGGAGCTTTGTTTCAGAGTTTTGTTTCAGTATGTACTTTGCACAGCATGCTGATCAGAATGCACAGATGACGCAAGTTACGTAATCAGATTACATTTTCAAGTAAGTAAAGTATCGCATTCCTTTTAAATTTAAAACTAAATATCTTAGTTACTTTTTTTTTTACAAGTTACTTGGTTTTCCCATTTATTAACTGATAGCTGTCTTGTTCTTTCATGTTGAGAGAAATCGTAAGTGCAGAGACGTTGTTTGCGAACATGATGCTTATTGTAGTTCTAGACTAAATGTGAGCATTTACTCATCTCAGATTCATTATTCCTCAAAATGAATAAAAACAGTGAAATGCAAACTCATAAGATTACGCAAACCTGCAATAATGAAATGTTAAATAACACAAATTTTCTTTTTTGTATTTAATCTCACTTTTTTAAGCGATGTCTTTGCTGCTGATCTTCAATATTACGAATACGCAAAAACTACTTATTTATACATAGATAACATGGCACGTCACAATGGCAGCATAGCTGAAATGTTTGTTTGAACTCATTACTTTCCATAAAAAGTAACTAAGTAATGCAATTAGTTACTTTTTTAGGGAGTAACGCAATATTGTAACAAGCTAGTTTTAAAAGTAACACTCACTGTAGATGACTACATTTGATAATATTTGCTGAGTACAAGAAGATGATTTGTAAAACTGAACCCAAAATGCATTGCTCTTAATTTGACCTTTCATTTTGAATGCAAATGAACCATGACTTTTAATCTTGAAAATACTACCAAAAGACATTTTTTTTTCTCAAAATAGGATTGAAAATGCTAAATAATTTCTGAGATGATAACTGGAAGCCATAAGCTGAATTAAAGTCACACTGATTTAGGCCTTATGATCACACGTACTGTTTGATAAATTGAATCTCTACATACTCTTTCACATATGATTTAAAGGGGTGGTATAATGCTCTTTTCACAAGATGTAAAATAAGTCTCTGATGTCCCCAGAGTGTGTGAAGTTTTAGCTCAACTCGCACCGTTTTGTGCCTGTTCCTTTAAATGCAAATGAGCTGCTGCTCCCGGCACAGGGGGCGGAGCTACAACAGCTTGTGTGCTTTTACCTCACACACACATGCACTGAAAATTTCAAAAACTTTTAGCCTTTTATGTTCAAACCGAAGTCAGACAATGATGGAGAGACTCAAGAAGTGACAACATGTAGAAGCAACTGGACATTTCCGAATGGTTAGTTGATGAATTTATGCAGCTGATGTGTAGTTCTAATCTTCTAGTCATTGATTAGCATTCTGTTTTGATAATCTATAAATCGTGTTCAGGGGGCGGGGTTTATGTAAATTCTAGGGTTGGTGATGTCACTAACCCGGGAGGAATGTTGTGTAGTCCCGACCAGCCGTTTGTTGTAGTCCTTAAAAGGGAATTTCTTTAAAAAGCAAATATATTCCTTTGCTTTGAACTTTGAATACTAGGCATTATACTTTGTTGCTCAACTATTCCTTTCTGATCATATATTCCGTGGCTTTCTGGTTATCAGTGCAGTGCATTATGGTATCGATTGTTCATTTTTAACAAAGCTTTCATGTGTTGGATTTCCGGAAGAATCAACTGAGGTGAAGTCAGTGGAATGCTGAGAGGAATTGTGGGTAGGATCCAACAGAGCTTAGGCCGTGTGTCCACCAAAGGCGCTAGGCACTAGGCGCTCTGCTGAAAATGCCTAGCTGTGGGCGCTTGAGAGCGTGGCGTTTTTTTTCAGTTGAGACGCTTTGCTTGTTATGATACGGAATATCCGCGAAAGTGTTACTAGTGTCTCATTTCACACATATTTTGTTTCTGTGTTAATTCTATATTAAAATGTCGATACAATGTAACGCATTTTCTCTGGCTCTTGTTTTAAATGATTTTGTTCCGTTATTATGCTTCTTGTTGTCATTGTTGACGTTTTACAAGCAGAATGTGGCGGTTGGTCGGTGTGGTATTAGTCCCGCTCCTCCTCCACTGTGATTGGACGGTTGGGTAAAAGGTGACAGTGATGAGCGCAGCATTTTACCCAAAGTTGAACATTCTTCAACTTTCGGCGACCTGTAAAAAAACGCTCAGCGCTTCAGCGTGAAAAAGACACTCAGCGCCTCGTTACACTCATGGTGTTTTAAATACGCGGCGCTCCCATTGAAAACAATTGAAAAAACACGCCAGCCACGTGAAAAAAACGCTTTGGTGGACACACGGCCTTAGTGAAGCAGAGGCATATATGTGATGTGAGTTAGGCCTCAGAGAGACAAAACAGCACTTCTGAACAGAAGGAAACCTATTTTTATCATAAAGGATAATTCAATCATGATTTGCATGATCCCATAAGAGATTTGTTTGAAGTTATTGTCTCTTGTTAGAGAAACACAGAAAGCAGTTTGAATAGGCTTACAGATGAATGGTTGTTTCTTCCTCTCTTGCCATTGAATAATGCAAATAAATGCTATTTGAATAGTGTCTTAGCGTGAATGTTTTCTCAACAGAGACCATTGCTGACATTTCCACACAATGCTGGTACAGAGCTTCATGGGATCTGACAGCGAGGCTTTGCTCCTGAGGCTCCGTTGGCTGTCTTTGTACAAATTGGTGTCAGTCTTAGCAGTTTAGTTTGGCCAGTAAACAAAGTCTCTCCGTGAAGAGCATTACTGCTGCTTATGCCCTGTTTTCCTCCTGGCTTCTGCTTTACAGCAGCTTTGTTTCACAGACATACTGTCTTAATCCACTACCAGAAGAGTGCTCTGGCTCAAAGGGATAGTTCGACCAAAAAACGATAATTCTATCACCATTTCCTCACCCTCATGTCACTCTGAAGCCATCTTCTGTTGGCCCCAAAAGAGATGTTATGAAAAATGTTCACGCTGTTCTTTTCCATGCATTAAAAGTGAATGGGGACTGATGTTGACAAGTTCAAAAATTAATTAAAAACCCCATATAGTGGCCCAGACTACTCCTCCGAGGTGACAAGGGGGAAAAATGTATGAGTTCAAAAAGTACAAAAATAAATTGATTCATACATTACAAAATATGGCATTAAAAAGTATATAAATCTCTAAAGTTTCTAAAGTCACTATCCAACAGCGACCCCCGAGTCCTGAGGGCAAACCGCTAATATTTGATGTCATGTGACGCACTGCCTCCATCTTGCTATAATTGACCTATGAAGCTGTTCACGTGTTAAAGAAACCTCTCGATTTGCAAATTGATGTGAATAGCTAAATAGTGGTGTTAATTGGAAGACTAATTGAAAAGTATGTATCACAGCTTTATAAAACCTGAAACTACTTAAAAACACAAGGGTAAGGGTATTTTTAGTGATTTAAGATATTCCTCCTGTAATAAGAAAGCAAATGTTGCTAGCTGGATTCAAACTCGAATAACCACATGTGCACCAAAGCTCATTTTAGAATGCATGTTAATGGTTTTGACAAGTAAACTGTTTAAAAAAAAATAATTTTAAAGTATGCATTTGTATATATTTTTGTTTTTAAAATGATACAGTATTTTTCCTCTTGTAGTTCTTTTGAAATGGAATACAAAGTCCTCCTTGTGCATGAATAATAGCTGTGTTTATTTCAGCTTTATTTGGCTTGAAATTGTGCCTGAGAGAGTCCATAAAGAGGGCTAAATTGATTTTAAATGATACGTATTGGACAGTTAATTAATACGGCTAATTGAGTGTGTGAGGGCCCATCATGCTGTTTGGCTCGGCGTTGTACAGATGCTACCTCAGGAACTGACGGCCCCACACAGTCATGTTTTTATTGATTGCTTCTTGCACCCTTTGCCCCATAACAGTTGTCCAAGGCCACAATAAACAATTAGCCTGTATCCGCTATACTTGTAGCCTCAACATGCACCTTGCAGCCCGTGATTTACCCAGGGGAGGGTGTTGGCGAACGAAGGCACCCCTCAATCGCTGGATGTCCCGCTTCCCACCCCACCGTTCAGTCGAGGCGGTGTAATCAGTCAGACCCCCCCCCCCAGCCCATGTATGGAGAATGAAGATAAATGCTGCTGTGAATGGGGATCAGGCTGGTCTTTTATGAGCCACTGGAACTGTGACAGAGATATTTGCCCTAGAATACCTCCTCTCAGGCCTGACTAATATCATTTCTCGTTACTTATAATTCATTACATGGCTCTCTGGATACTTGATTCTGATTGGTCAATCACTGCATTTAACTGTATTTTTAACGTAAGAGCCGACTTTTAACTTAAATGTGCAAGACTTCTGGTGTTCCACTTCCAGTAGTTTTTAGCTGTACAACGACAACAACGGTCCTTTATACTGCTTGATGTTGCAATTTGGTATTTATTATGATATTGTGTAATAGATAATGTACATCCAGCCATCGCAAAATAAACCCTGAAAGTCCCCCTTTTGTCAGTAATTTTATCCCTTAAAACTCATCTTTGATCACCAAAATGACACATTTAAACGTTTTTCCTTAAAAAACGTAATTATTTATGCCTTAAAATATCTTGAATGTAACTCTACACCCTTGCCTTATTTAGTATACGAGGTTCTATGAATATGCAAATGAGCCCCGCCTCCACTCACTCGTTGACGATCACACGTTGATCTGATTAGTTACAAGGTAGTTTGTGACGTCAGCGATTTCAAACCGTGTTTTTGAGACTGTCTTTGGTTCACTGCAGTTTTAAGGAGAAAATACTCCATGGTTTTACACATGGTTTGTCTTAAATCATATTAAAAACACCACATAGACATATAAACAACATTAAAAAGCTTGATTTTTCACCACAAGAAAAACAGTTCAATGAATGAACAAGATCAAAGGTGACGGACATGTAATAGATAATGTACAGTTGTATCACTTATTACACAGCTTTTTTTTCACCACATAAACAATGACAGGGACGTGAAATATAGATTTTTTTTTAATCCAGTTTATAATGATCCATTACAGTGTACAAAATCATTCCAGCAACAAGACGAACACTTCAACAATATTACCATAGGCCTGCTACGGTAATGACCACCTGAAGTCCTCCGGCTTCATTTAACAGTAAATAGTCGATAACTGAGGCGCAAGATACCAGTCATTATAGCACTGCTATAGACGGGTGACTGATCAATTAGAATCAAGCATTTCAGAGAGCCGTATAATGACTTCATTTATTATCGTAATCATATATGCACTGGTTTGTTGCGCAATTAGTTTTACCGTTTACTGCACTTGTTGTGATTGTAGTTATTTACCGATAGGGAATAATGAATTGGAAGTCTTGGACATTGACAGTAAATAGCTCACTTTTGCATTGAAAAATCAAGTGTGTCGCACACATCCTGAAAAGTGAAGCTAAAACATTTTCATCGCCCCCTGGTGGCTGCCTGCAGTATAGGTCATAAACCCCGCCCTCTTCATGTAATCGGATGGGACGCGAGCCAATCTAGAAAATCCAATTAAAACATGTTCCGAAGATTTTAGGTAGTTCTCATCATGCTGGCGTATGTTTGTTTTTCCAATACGTTTGGTTTTAGTTAGTCATTTGGTGCAATCAAAACGGGGTGTAACATCATGATTGACAGCTATGCATGTGATTGAGTCTGGGCTCAGGATGTCGTCCATCTTTGTTTACAGTCTATGTGAAAAATAAGGTGTACTATAGCTGCATGTTCTGTGTTGTTTCTGTACTGAGCAATAGGACTGGTGGACAACAAAATGAGTGAGAAATGTTATAGTTGCAATGAAGGACGGACACAACCAAGTTACAGAGACTTGAGAGTGAAGTCTTTTAATTTGTGCCAGTAAGCAAACCAGTCACAACGCCTTGGGAAACACGGCATTACATTCTCTTCATAAAATATAAAAATCTAAAAAGGCTGATATTACTTATAAGTGATTCTGATTCTGGATCTCAGTTTGAAGTCTTTCAGCAATAGTCTCCGGGTACAATCCAACAAACTGTTAATGTGTCCTTTGTGCTCGTTTTTTTTTTTTTTTTTTTTAATTTTGGCATTCTTTAGTGGTTTTCCATAGCTGTTTCTTTTCATCGGTACACAATGCACAGCCTCTTCTGGAAGTGTCTTTGTTGAAGAGATTTTGCCTGGTTGTCAGAATTAATGCAGAATAACAATGTACCTTGAACCTTTGGAGAAAGAAAGCGTGTCTTTTCTATCCAGGGTCTTTGTGCGGTGTAAGAACATTTGTGTGTGTGTGTGTGTGTGTGTGTGTGTGTGTGTGGCGTAGACGGGGGTGTCAGACATGCATGAATGTGCACATGATGTCAGAGTGTTTGCACAGAGCTCGTATGCGTTCACTCCGCCTGTAACTCCTCCTCTGCCACCAGAACGCTGTGTCTGGACAATGTCAAATCCACTGTGAATGTTCTTTGTTCCCGTGGCCACCAGATCTGTGTTTTGGCCCCTCTGGCGATCTTGGTAATGTCTCAATTAATACTTGTCCCACACGGCCTCAATGTCCCACTCTCGCGTTTGCAGTCACACTTCACAGCGGAGAATCTTTTCTTGTTCTCCACAATTCAGAACTGTAGCTTAGAATTTCACAATTAATTGCGAAAAGCACTGTACAAATAAACTAACACGAATGTTCAGTGACCAGGTGTAAACAGTACATTTATGATCTATTATATTATAATAGATTTATTATAAAGAGTAAACTTTTGCAAAATTAATGATTAAAGTTTCAAAAATCTTTGAAAATAATTTCGCTACATTGCTAGAATTTTAAATGTTCCAGTTGTAACAGCAGTGATGACATTGCATTGTTTGCATGTTCACTTCACAGAAAAAACAATGTTCGGCATGAAAATTCAGTCCGAGTTTTGCATGCAAATTGTCTGTTCAGATCAATGAACATGAGACCAGCTGAATTAAATGCGTTTACTTTTTACTTGTGTTACGACTAACTTGGTTGTTCCTAAAAGTTGGTGAGGTATAGAGATTGTCATGTCCCTGGTGGGAGATTTATTATCTAATTATATTTGTTATAAAGTGTGTGTGTGTACTGTGTATAATTATTTTGTATATATAAATACACACACATGCATGTATATATTTAAGAAATATTTGCATGTATATACTGTATATATATTTATATATAATTTATATTATATATAAATATAAAGATTTAATATATAAATAACACATTTTTCTTGAATATATACATGCTTGTGTGTGTATTTATAATATATATACACACACATGCATGTATATATTAATATTTTATAAATATATAATATATATAAATATTTTATATATAAAAAACGCATTTTTCTTAAATGTATACATGCATGTGTGTACTCATAATATAAATACACACATGCATGTATATATTAATATTTTTCATAAATATATAATATATATATATATATATATATATATATATATATATATATATATATATATATACTTATAAAATACAAATATTTTATATATAAATAAATAAAAATTCTTAAATATATGCATGCATGTGTGTGTATTTATATATACAAATAATTATACACAGTACACACACACATATTATGTAAAGACAAACTCTCACAGCACTAGATCATAGTTTCAGAAGTCTCTTTAGCTGTGTCTCATTTCGATGGCTCCTCTGGAGGTCGCATTTGTCGGCCGCGCACGTCATTGAGGCTAATTTCAGTAAAGTAACCAGTGCATTCCAAAGTCATAAAGAAATGTTTCGCTTCACAAGTAATAACGGTCCATTATATAATGGTTTTCTGAAACGAGACATCCTTGATGACGTGTGCGGCCGACAAATGTGACCTTCGAAATGAGACTCAGCTGTTGTTAGAATGTTCAAAATGTAACAGCGATGATGACACGTTGCGGTATTTGCATATGAATTGTGATTGGTTCTCTTTGCTGCATTTAGTTATACTGAGTTCTACCATGTATTTTAACCATGTTTATGGACTGATTCTCATGCACAGCCGACATAATTATTTTTTTCCTGCTTTCAAACACTGGTATTTCTTAGACGAGGACATGCAAATCTAGTTCTTTGTTGTTGACATGTTTTACATTTGTTAACTTTACTGCCATTCTTCTTCTCTCAGCAATCTGCATTTGTGAAAAGGAAAGTGTGTGTGTTTATTTTGTCGTGGATGTGCGAGTGATTGGGATCTCTGAGAAGAGCATCTTTGATCAGCAAACATGCCCAATACCTCAACAGGAATCAATCAGTTCCACACCAGAAAGTTTAACCCCTGCCGCTTTGTCATTCAAAAATGAGATGCAAACAAGTGTGCTTTGGGAATTCAGGAGTCAAGAAAGGCAGCGGACCGAGAAGGATGCCCAACAGACTAACAGTTTTCTCTGCTGGGAGCAACGAGCGCCGTCGGAGGTGCCACACAATGGCACATTTCATTGACACATCACTGCCAGCCGAGTTTTGCAAGGCTCTCTGGTGCTCTTTTGGCTGGAGATGCTTAGTGTTTACGTTATGGGTCAGTGCTCTTGGTTTCTATGCTTGTCAGAGTTATACCAGGTTTAGACTACATGATATTTTTGTCCGTTACGATAGTCACTGTCAAATTATGCAATTTTTTCACTCCTTAATTCTTGTTGTGTCGTGGAAAGGACATGTGAGACTAGACGTTTCTTCCAGATCAATCATCATTTGGCATCTTTAACAATTGTCATTAAGAAGGCGGAACTAGCGACTAGCGTTGCGGAAGACCAAAAAAAAATAAACATGCTATAGTCTTTTTGTCGGGACGTCATGAAGCGTTGCAGACGCGGCATCGGTTGTCATCCATTATGACGCAGTATACGAGATAAAACGATCGATTCTTGCGTCCCGACCAAGCGGCAACCTCCCTGTCTCTCTCTTGAAACCAACTCGGAAGTGAATTAAATGGCAATTCATCAACTGGCCACTTGAGGCTGGCTGCAAAAGTGAGTCAAATCTGCATCTCCCCCATGTTAAAATGCCCAACTTTACAGCAGAAAAAAACATGTTTACAGCCTGGAGCAAAAAGTGGCTTTGGTCTCTACAGCTAATTTTGCCCTTCATGACAACTGTGAGGGGGTGATTTTTTTGATAACTCATCCGTTTACATTATATTAAGCCTTAAATTTCTGCATAATTAAGGGTGTCCACTTTTGAGTGACAGGTGGATTCCCACTGCTGTGGTCATTAGTCATCATTAGCCGTTTGTCTGCTGTTTGTTAGCCGTCACCTTACCTCAGTAAAAATAAATAAATTCGGGTGTGACGCGCTACCAAGATGGCAACGGTCGGCCACGCCAACTTTAGGCTTCAAAAACGGTCTTCAGAAACCTACGGGTGACGTCATGGACACTACGTCCATATTTCTTTACAGTCTATGGTCCCGACGCCTAATTTCATTTACGAATCACCACTAAACCCTACGTCAAACAGATCAGGCCAAAATCAGGCTGATATTGTGTAGTCTTAACCTGGCATTGGATTAAGGTCTTTGATTCAAAGTATTTCAAGCAGCATTTTTCTCTTTCATACTGTATACTAATATTTCCAGATCTCCCTATTAACGTGGCAAAACCAGTCCATGGCTCTCTTTTCCCATGGTTATGGATGGATGGATGAACCCCACCTGACATAAGTCAACATGAAGTCATAATTGCCCATATTTACTCTCTTAAGACACGTTCCTTATTCTGTATGATTCATTGGTATGTGTTGTTCCAAAGAAAATTAATGTTTGTTTTCAGAAGCATTTATCCGATTATTTGTTCCGGCTTCGGCTCATGTCCAGACCTGCATTTCTTGTTGAACATTTCAGTCTGAAATACATCACATTACTGAGGTAAAATGGGTTGCGATCCACTTTTTGAACATTTTTTTCCTAGTGTTTTGACGTGGGACAGTGTGCACTCAATGGCCCTTGGAGTGATGCATTAACTGGCTGATCTAAAGTGGTCCGATCCGGAAGTAGGACAGGCTGAATGGCTCCCGCTGACAGAGATGAAGACGTCTAGCGGAGGTTTGCTCTGTGCAGACATGTTGATTTTCCTCTGTTGTGAACTGAGAATCTCAGAGGAGTTACAAGACGAGGCTGTTATCCGTCTCCATCACCATTGTTTAGAAAGCGGGAGACTTTTCTCTAGGTTTGATGAGAATCACGATTTATTTGTTTCAAACAGAGATCACGACTCTGAACAGACAACTAAACAAAATAACTTGTAATTCACTACAGGATATGACAAAATGGTAATTGCTGCACTCTATAAAAAAATGTGTATTTAATTTGAATGAATTATAAAAAAATAAAAACAAATAAAAATTTGAGTGAATGATTCAATGACTCACTCATAAAGACTTGTTTCATTACTGGATGAATCAGCCAAGTGCCAAGCGCCAAGTTACTTTCAAAAGGTGATTTACTCTATTTTGATCTCTACTGTAGACGTCAGTGTTTATATCTGAACTATAAACAGTTCTTCTGTGATCATTTGAACAAAGAAAATATTTAACGCAGAAATAATGATAGTATACTGTGTGGTTTTTAAAAAGCATGATTTAAAGAGATAGACCCAAATGTCGTTCTAAAGCTGTATGCGTTTCTTTCCTTGCTGAACATAACAGATGATATTTTGAAGAATGTTGGTAACCACACAGTTTCGGTTCCCATTGACTTCCATTGTGTGGACAAAAAAATACAATGTAATTCAATGGGAACCGAAACGGTTTGGTTACCAACATTCTTCAAAATATCTTATTTCATGCTCCACAGAAGGAAGTCATACAGGTTTGGAATAAAATGAGGGTAAGTAAATGATGATAGAATTTGCAATGTTGGGTAGACTGTGCCTTTTAAGGTGTCATTTAAGATATCAGCGGGATGTGAAGTTGGGGTTGGTTTGGTGAGCATGCAGTTTTGAATTTGGTTTCACTGAATTGATTTTTTTTTTTTTTTGTTCTCATATTTTCTTGTAACTATAATCTTCTGAAAACCACTGGGAACAGAGCTGCAGATACAAGCGTTCAAAACCTCCTCCCTCCAATTTAGAGCTTTTGGAGAAAGATCTGGCCTACATGAGACCTGTAATTAAACTGAAACGCGACTCTCCCTGGAAAGTCTTTTCAGCGGGGGAGTAAGTTGCACAAGTCGTAGTGTTTTTTTTTTTTTTTCTCCTATTTGTCTCAGGAAACATGCCTTAAATGCATTCAACAAGAACAAAATGCTAGACTTTGTGCATTTTTTTGTATGTGTGTTTGTGTGGCTGTCAGACGCTCATTTTCTCTCGCTCTGTGTAACACGTGTCTGTGGGAGGACAGCTTCATACCTGCACAATAGACCAAATGTGCAAATAGTCACAGCTCAGTAGAGCGTAACACTGTTATTAGAGCTGCTCTCAGGTGCTAAACGGCCTTTGTTATTGAAGAACACAGGAAGACACTCTCTTATAGCCTCAGTATTGCTGTCTGTATCTCAGCAATAGACCTTTCTTGGATTACTAAGTTAAAAATACTCGCCATGATCTCGAATTTAGCCAGAGAGCTTTTTCTTATGAGGTTGAGAGTGATATTCTGCCTTCAGTTAATCATGGATTCTTCTTGTGGTCTGGGAAAATGATTTTTTCTTCACATCAGAGGATAAAAGAAGGAAATTAATGTGAGGAATATGTGGTTTTATGTCCCTCCGTACTATATGAGTGAATCTGATCTGACTTTGTAGTTCACATGACTGAAAGTGCTCTTATATGTGGCAAAATAACCTTGACTTAGAAGGTCTTCTTCAATTAAACCATCCAGATCCACCTGGATGAAAAGGTGAACCTTTATCTGTATTTATATAAAATAATATTTCATATAAAATCATATATATATATATATATATGTAAACTACTGTCCAAAAGTTTGGGGCCAGTAAGATTTTATTGTAATGTTTTGAAAGAATTCTCTAAGGCCACAGCATTTTTTTTTTTTTTTTTACATAAAATTGTAATATTCTGAAAGATAAAATTTCATACGACTTTAAATAGCAGTTTTCTATTTTAAAATATTTTAAAATGTAATTTATTCCCGAGATGCACTATTCATTTTATTTATTATATTTATATTTTATATATTAACTATTTATATTTTAATTACTATACTTCAGAAATCATTCTAATATGCTGATTTGATGCTCGAGAATTTTTTTCCTTATTATTATTATTATTATTATTATTATTACAGCTGAAAACTACGGAGCGCCGCACATGACATGCAGAAAAAAAAGAAGTAGTAAATTGTGGCTATGAATTAATAATTAATAAATTCTTTCCATCGTTTCAAGTTAATTGTGGATATGAAATAACTAATTCACTGGATTTACTAAATCATGGCCATGTTGTAATAATTTAATTTCTTGTTTTAATCAAAATGAGGGAATTAATTAATTTGGGGAACGAATTCTTGATTCATGGACACACACACACACACACACACACACACACACACACACACAATACAGAGCTCTTTAGCAAAGTTATGCGGCTTAATATTTTTGTGGTATCTGTGATGCTTTTTTTCAGGATTCTTTCGTGAATAGAAAGTTTGAAAGAACGGCATTTATTTGAAATAGAATGTGTTTGTAGCAATTTAAACATCTTTACTGTCAGTTTTTCATGCATCCTTGCCAATTAAAAGAAAAATTCTTACTGACCTCAAACTTTTAAGTAGTGTATTTTGTGTGTGTATAAATATATTATGTAAGTGATAGTAAAGGCTTTTACATGTACTGGAAAATAGGGCTTAAAATTGTAGATATGTTTTGGATTGATAGCTGGTTTTTAGCTTGTCGACCAGAAAGTTCCAGAAATCAGCCTGAATAAGCCGGTGTGACGAGGTTGTTGCTTATCAGCATTGCCAGCATTTCCCACCTAATACCAGCTATACCAAAGCGCAACTACCACTTTGAGATGTATTTTTCAATAGGGGGATCATCAACACTGTGGTACTATTTGGTCCTGTTTTAAAAAAAAAAAAATCATAATCATGTTCTGTTCCTTTAACATAATTCATCAGAAGCCATTTGACATCACCTGTACATTTGTTTCTCAGTGAAAAGGTGGCCTGCGAGTGTTTTTTTTTTAAAGCTTTCTGTCCTCTTTTGTTTTATTCTGAATGCGATGTGTACTAAAACATTCTGATTATTGGCAGTGCAAGAGCTTTTCTGTAAATGTCTTTGTTTGGGCCCACCTTACTGAGAGTGTATCTGGCAGAGCGCCAAGCCCCGCCCACCAGACTCCGCCCACCTGTGCGAGCGAACCTGTCAATCACTGCGCACGTCTTTGTTCATTCATGCCTCGGGGTTTGAAAAACGTCAAAACTATGCGCATCTAAATTTGGAAGATGCTGGATGAGGAACTGAATTGTGCCCATTTGGAGGGTGGTGGGGGATGTAGTGTTAAGGGGTTATGCAGAGGGGTCTCTCTGGGACCCAGCACGCTCATTACTGCGAGGAGTCCATCACTGACAGCAGGTCACCATGGTAACGGTTGGTATGTGATTCCCACAACAATGCCAAACCTTCCCCCAACCTCCCTCACCATTTTCCCCAATCTGCACATGAAATTCTCTCTCTGTCCGTCTCTCCCCTTGCTCTCTCTTACTATGTTACGGTATTGTTGGCCAAGGACCGAGTTGAGTGTGTTTTTTGACTGCTCGTATAGTGGTAGGATTGCATGCATTTGCATGTGTGTGTGTTGCATGGAAGTGTTCGTTGCAGACTTACAGGGCAGTGATTGTGTGTGTGCGATTGTTTTCCGGGATAATTGTGCACTGATGGATGGTGCTGTTCTGGACTGAAGCCACGCCTGCCCTCATAAGGGAGCGCTCTGGAGACGAGTGTATGCTTGAAGATGAAGAGAGATTGCATGTTTGTGTGTTGGGGGTTGGAGAGAGAAGGTATGGGTTTGATCTGCAACAGGATGGCCACTGGTTGGCCGACTCACTCGTGACCAGGATCAACATCTTGAGCTGTTTTCTGCTCATTACTGAAGCACTTGCAGAAAAAGCAGAATGGTAGTGTCATGTTTTTTTGGATGTACCAAATACCATGATATGCAAATGTAACTTTGCTTTGCATTTATTACTTGAAGCACACGTTAAATACCAAAGCATAAACTACTAGCCTAACTAATAAGGTTCAAACATTATTAAAGGCAAGTGAACATCAGTAAAAAAAAAAAACTATATTCATATTTATATTACCTACATTGACCTGTTTTGACTCATATGAAGGTGTTCATATAAAAAAAGAGGGGGGGGGGGTTACTAACACAATGCTAAATCATAAATCAGATGTGTGTAGCCTACAATAACATTATGATGTCCAGCAATCGATTTAAATAGTACATTGGGTTCAATTTGTTGTTAAATGAGGTCTAATATATGTTGTTAGTGGCGAGAATTAAATACATAGACTATTTAAGTGTGTTTTTAAATGGTCCAGTGGCAGGACTTTTGCCAAGCGTGTCAGAGGTTCTGGGTTCTAATCCGCAATCGTATAGGTTTTTTTTTTTCTCTCATCAAAACCGATTATGTTTATCAGTGGTTGTATATCAGGCAGGGACACGTTTGTGTGCATTTTGTTTTGTAATTTCACCAGAACAAATAGAGAGTATCCGCAACGGATTGAAGCGCGCGTCCGAGTGAAGACTGTGCGCGAGCCACAAGAGAACACAGTATCCGCGCCACTGATCGCAGAGCACTTTGATCATTTCAAAAACAACACATTTCAGCGCTAGATCGCCTCTTATTTAACAAACGAACAAAATTAATGCTCTGCTAGTTAACTGGAGATGTATTGGTAATGTTACATTTGTGCCGCAAGATGTTTCAAAAGTGCTGGGGACAATATCGACCCTGGCAAAAAGTGGTGGGGACATGTCCCACCCGTCCCACCCGCAAATTACGCCTATGAAAATAACACTATAGTTTTCACTATATAAATTAAATATAGATTCATATTTGTTAAAGCTGTGTTTTGTTGATTGATTAACATTAATGACTTTAGCAGGTATTTAGCAGCAGGTATTTATAGGTTTCTGTCACTTTAAGACTAAATGCACGGATCCAATATTATGATACACATCCGATTTCATTCTCAACTGTTTACGTTCACTTAAGGCAGAACCAGCGGTGTTCACAAGAATACGTGGCGAGACTGCTATTTCCATTCAAGCGCAAGAGATGCGAAAGAAGAATCAGTTCGGTGTTCATGTGATACCTGAAACGTGCCTTTCTGTGTGTGCACGCTTTGGGTGTGTGTAGTGTATATATAGTATGTGTGTGTATGAATAAAATTGTCATTGTCATGTTACTTTTTGCCGATTATTTCATTAATACTACAAATTCTGACTCTTTTTTTTCACATTGTGTTTTTCATCTACTATTTAGTAGGTAAATAGGCATATTCGGATGCATGCAGTTCCATCGTGCTGCCACACAACTTTTTGTAATAGAAGCAAAATCGTTCTTGCAAGGAATCTTGTTCGCAGCAAAGAGTGATTCATAAAATGTACACAGTCCCGCTTCCCTTCAATGTTTAATAAATGTTTTGGCCTGTTTTACAATACTTCCAGCTGGAGTGCAGTGCAATACTCTGACTGACACCTAGTGTTGTGGATGAAGCATCATGCAAAAACTAAGGGTTTCAGTTACTGACGCCATTGCCATGATTGATTTATTCCTAAAGCTAATGCTGTTGAATAATACAGGGGTAATTTATTAAAAGTGATTAGTCTTCGACTGGTCATGTGATCTCAACATGGTGGCCTACATGATGTGATCCTCTTCTTTTAAAAATAAGCCATTTTGCTTGCTTCTATGGCAATGGCATTGGAGTAAAAGTGATTAGTATTCGATGGTTAAAATGAAACTGCTTTGGCTCAGACTTTTTTTTTTTTTGGCTCAGATTTGACTGGAGTCTTTATCTCGTGTGATGAGTGTCCATGAGTCTAAACATATGAGTACTGTTAATTAATGTATGTGTACAGCTTTTTTAATGTGGGAAAAATTACTGTATGCCCCTTCAAATTCCACTCTGTAAGATTTTCCTCGTAAATCAGTGCAGTTACCAATTCAACAGACCCACCATTCATCCAGATTCGGCTGAAACTGTATAAATGACCTCACGTTAATTAATTCCCTTTTTACTATTACTTACACGTCACTGCTAGGGGAATGCAGAAAATGATGCAATTTACCCGCTTAAGCTCAAGAAGCTGAGATGCCAACCTAAATATAAGTTTTCTGATTATTAGTAAATATTAGGGGTGTAACGATGCCCTCATGTCACGATTCGATACATATCACAATACTGAACTCACGATACGATATTATTGCGATACTCCAAGACATATTATAAAAGGTTAACAAAAAATTTACTGTTGATAAAACTGCTAAATTAGATATTAGATTATATAAATGAATATTATTGGACTTGGTGCTGGAAACCCAAAGCACAGGACAATAGAAACACCAGAATAAAAACATTCATGATTCTGAAGCTGAAAATACAGAGTTATTTTAGGCAAATATGTTTGCACTCTTTCACTGACTAGATATATTTAAAATAATGTAGGCCACTTTTTTACACAGATATTCCCCTATTGCATTATTATACATTATATTCAACATTTATATATACCATTTTAATGTAGTACTGACACTAAAACTCTGAAAACTTGAATTTTTTCTCACACAGTAATTTTTATTTTGGGTGAACTATTCACGATACATATTGTTGCATTTTTGTATTGCGATATATTGTGACACGATATATTGTTACACCCATAGTAAACATAAATGTGAGTAACTCACATCCCCTCGTCTGATGATAAAACAGGCTAGATTGCGCAGTCTAAGGTCAGAGACATGTAACGATACCATATGCTCCCGAGGGCCCGTGATGCTGCGTTAGCAGAGGATGTTCAGGAAGTGACACGCTGGTCCTTGAGGCCCATGCTGATGTTGACTAGCCCCCTAGTGAGCTGACACCTGCTCGCTCACACACTTCCAGCCGTTCTCTTGAGATTTCCAAGAAAACGAGGCTGTGCCTCACCCAGATTTAATGTTATTATCCGGGGGCTTTGCTCATTTGTATTTCGCTGTTGCAGCCTCATATTGTTAATGCAGTTCCTCTTGATTCAGGCATGAATGAAGAGAGAAAGAGACTTTTGGGAAAGTGTGAGGTGGTGAAAATCCCGCTGTGTGTTTTAAATGCATCTGAGATTTAAAACTCTTGCATTGTGTGTATGTAGGATGTGGATAGACGGGCCCGTCTTGCCGAGAAGGGGTTATGTTAATATGATTAAAGCGGATTACAGTGTTCATCTGCAGATCAAAGGAGCCGAACCAATTAGCACCCCCACCTTTAACACTGGCGACGACCAAGGCAGAGCAACCGGGAGAGCCAAGATGGGCGTCTTTTATTCGCTGATTCTAAGAAGCGAACTCTTTCCAACAGCCATAATCTCTGGTTTTCCTTGCATTGGTTTGAGTTGTCTAAAAATGAGAAGGGATATCAAAACAATCCTGAAAAATTGCCTGTCATAATCGTAAAGTGTGCAATGGCTGGGTGCTTCAACAAAGATGACATGAAAAGGTGTTGTGGACTCGTCCCAGCATGCCGTCAGGACTGAATTAAGACATTGAAATCCTCCTGTCACCCTCTTTAGCTTTCACTGATTTATTCACTTCTTCTCAGGGAGCTGCAGCCAAACTGGACTCGCCTTTGTTCAGTCGGTGTAAGAAGCGCAGGCCATTCAAAGGACGGGCTGAAAACCCAGATTTATAATTCTGTTAGTGCACGCTTGTGTTCTCTCTGAGCAGATGTACTGAGAAGAGGTTTTGTTCAATTACTCTGAACCCTGGTGTGATTGCTCTGTTAGTGCGGATCATTTGAATAAGTGTGAACATCTGAACCCTGATACGCAACAAACAAGCGAACCGAGACCCCTGAAAAGATGGGTCTCGTTCGCGTCCAAAGAAACTCTGGTGCGGTTCGACTTAAATATGAACGCAACAGGGACCAAAGACATTTAAACAAACCACATCCAAACGAGGACACAGTGCTCACAATTCTCTTTGAGCTACATTGCCTATTACAGTTCCTTTAAAATTTTGTATAGTGAGTGTGTAGCACCCAGGTATGTGCAATTTGTCACAATGTCAATCATCTTGTCACAGTTACAGTCCTCCACATTCAATTTAATTTAATTTCCTAATTCAATTTAATTTAATTTCCTACCTTATCGCAGAGAAATGTAGTAGCATGTGGATCTGCCAGTCGTGGGTCTTTCATGCAGAGTCTCCCCTCGTGTGTTTGCATAATGATGCATTTACAAGTTACAACTTCTTTACTTTCCTGTAGCTCAAACAGTAGAGCATTGGCACTTGCAACGCCAAGGTCATGGGTTCGATTCCCAGGGAAAACAAGAACTGATAAGAATGTAAATGTGTACCTTGAAATGCAATGTAAGTCGCTTTGAATAAAAGTGTCTGCCAAATGCATAAATGTAAATGTAAATGTACTTAACCACTGGTCTCGCACATCTGCCATGTTTGTAGTTTTTTTTACCTTTTATTTGTAGTTCTAATTGAATACTCATCCAGCGCGCAATGGGTTGTGGGTAATATTATCCGTTAGAGAGTGCGCGGATCTACACGATTCTAACCGGAGACAGTAGTCCATCCAGGTATTTTTGGAATACTATGATTTGGGACACTAATTTCAAATACTATTTAGGACGGATAGTATGCGAATTGGGACACTGCAACAGTCTTTGCTAATTAATAATTGCTTTAAGCCACATCGTGCCACAGCCCTTAGTAAACCAGGTGGATTTGAAATATAAATAATGACCTGTGGTTGACTGATATATTGCCAAGGCCCATATATCAGCCAACATTTTTTAAATATCGGCATTGGAATCGTCATATGTCGGAAGTGGGACTTTTATTTTGACAGCACTGAGAACGGCAGCGCCTGAACACACAGCGCTCCGACTCTCCATCTTCATTAGTTGTTTATCAGTCCTATCTTATACATTTTTAGATACAACTGTTAAACAAAGAAAGTAAGTGTTATACAAAAAAAGTGTTATAGCGTTATACTATTAATAATAAAAAGGCAAAAACTATCATACATTCTCATGTCATTTTCACTTTGTGCTGTATGTAAAATTAGTGTTTCCTTGTTTTTATAAAAAAAAGAAGAAAAGATTCCCATTACCAGAGTGTTTACTTCTTTTTATTCTCATTTTTTGTAACAATTTCTTTATTTGCGAAAAATACTGTAATATGATTACATAATTAAGAACATATTTTACAGATTTAAATTTTGAACTAATTTTCAAATGATTTATTTGTTATTTATTAGTAAAATAACCTAAATATAAATATATCAGCCACCTTGCTCTAAGATATCGGGCATCAAAAAAAAAAAAAAAAAAATCAATATCAGTGGACAGCTAATAATGACAGAATTTTTTTGACATCTTTATTTGTTTAGTTTTTTTTTCATATGGGCTAGTCTTGAAACAGAAAATCTTGGAAAAAACAATTTCCAACCTTTGATCAGTTAAAGAGATACTCTCTAAGTTTGTATTCTCACTCAGTCTTTTAAAGCAAATCCCAGGAAAATCCCAGCAAAACTGTAAACGCTTGTTACACTGCTGTATGTGGGATCAGGTCTGTGCTCTCTGACCTCATCCGATCATCAGGCTCTGCTTTTTGTCTCTGAAATCCCAGGCATTAGTTCATGTAAATTGAATGAGCACCGCTGCATGTTTATGTGGCACTGGAGAGAAGCAGGCACACGGTTTTACTCCATCACCACCAGGTCTGTGCGTGTAAACAAGTGTAGTCGGCACGCAGACGCCGCGTCTATCTCTAACCTGCTGCGGGTCCGCATGAATAATTAATCACACTCTCTTAGCATGATGGAGGAGACGTCAAGGCCTGCGGGGAAAGGCACTCCAGCTGGGAAAAGAGGCTGTCTTGATTAAATATAAAAATGGTTTGTTGCTGTTCATAGCATTGTTGTTTTTCCACTCCGCGTTTTCCGGACTCGTCATTTGTTTTCGCATTGCCTTTACAGATTTGTTCTTTTGTCATTTCCTCCTGAATTACAGAGAAGAAACCTCAATTTCTCTCTATAAACTTGAATAGCCTCTCCTCCTCATGGGTTAGTTGGGATATAATGAGTAATTGGCACAAGACAAACACAGCATAAGTTGCTCTTGCTCTGAGTTCGAGGGCTTAAAGTTGCAGGCATTTTAAATAGCTCTGCTCTCCACCAATCAGAAACAGTGTATTTATACTTTCACGAGAGTGGAGAGCCATGAAAGCAGATGCACACAACATAAAAATAGGCTTGTAAAGGGTATGAAGGGTTCACGGCCAGAGAACCCTTGTGTTTAGAGGGAAGGACTCTGTGAAAACACAAATAATTACCCAGCTTCAGCCTGAGTGTCTCTTTTCCAGACACACACACACACAAACCAACAGGCAAACACAGCTGCGTGCGGGGAACGGTCTGTGTGACCTTCCACTCTTTTCCAGCGTTGAAGAGGTTGGCACCCAAACCGGCAGCCATGCTGGAGTGACTCTCTCTCTCTGACGGTCCAAACCACGCTCATCTCTGTCCTCCTTCCACTGTTTACCTCACGCTCCTGAAGATCTGCTCTCGTGGATTCTGGTCTGTGCTGTCTGAGTTAAAAATGCTGACAAGAAAATACATGGGATTACCATACAAATATACTTTGAAAAAAATCATGTTTTTAGATGCATGATTGCAAAATTACTGGCTGTGGACACGTAATATAGACCTATCATATATATAATGTTAAATATTTTATAAACAATATATATATATAAGCTTTAATATTATAAGCTTTTATATTTTCAGTTTTTGTAAAAAAAATGTAACAAAAATATTTGATTTATTTTTATTTCATTTTTATTTCAGTAATGTTAATACTAGTTTAAGTATTTATAAATGTTTTTTTAATAGTTTTAGATGTTAATGATAAAAACATTGATATAGACTTCCAATGGTACTTTTTTTTTGTTTTGTTTTTGTTTTTAACGACTAAAATATGTTTTCTTGTTTGCCACAATCACTGAATGTATGTTTTCCCATCATTTATTTTTAAACCTAAAATAATGTTTTTTTTTTTGTTGTTTTTTTGCCCATAAAGTCAAAATTATCAGTGTGATACAACTGTCATGCTATCATAATGAAAAGAAAAAAGAAAAAAAAGAATGACATTTATTGAAAAGAAAACCTCAAGTAGTTCCATGCAAAATTATTTAATTTCTTCGGAATATATTGGAAAAAAAAACTGTCTGCCAAATCAAAGTCATCTGGTGCGATCAACAAAGTCACATGGTGCAACCAACATGCAGAAAAAAGGGAATTATACCATAGAGACAGACCGTTATGAATATTAATATTGAATATTATAAGTTCAATAAGTCTCATTAATCAGAAAATTTGCTTTTTTTATGATAAGGCGATGTTAGTTAGGTTGATTCTCCTGGATATATTTGTGGAGCGTGTCCTTCAAGGTGGGATGAATTGGCCTCGCTGACTTTGATAAGGCGGCTTTAGATCTTAGCAGGGAATGGATTTATTGAGCGATGCTCATGTATTGATGGACAGCTTTGCTCTGCACATGCAGAAGAGATGTGGCTATCAAGGCAATGTTTAATGAATACGGATAAATTGCGAGCTTCACAGTGTCTGTCAAATGTCTCCCTCCTTCTCAAACGTGTTCTGCTCTCGCCACATCTGCCTTTTCAATGGGGGAAATAAGCAGAACTGGGGTCTAATGCAGTCAGCTCTGTCTTTGCATTCATTGGTTTGATTAAATGTTGCTGAAAGCGCCTGAAAGTCCTTGTACAGCAGCAAATGTAGCCCTTTCGAATGGAATATTATTAATTATTCATCATATTCACCCTATATATGATGTATGGAGAATATTAAATACCTCTAGCCCTCTATTTATTTATAGATTTTAACAGGATTGCATCTTCCAGGTCGCAGATATTGTGACGGGAGGAAGCTAAACTTAATTTGTTTTAGTGCTGTGACACATCGAGCCTTGGTGCTCATGTGAACAATGAGAGTTTAAATCCGGCTCGCAACATTTCCCCGTTCTCATTCCTCTTATTCCTCCCCATCATTTTCTGTTCTGTCGCTCGCTGTATCTATCCATAAAAGTGTCAAAGTAAGTGTACCTACTGTAATCATGGTATCTGCAGTATTGTGCTAACTAGACATATACAATGTACAGTTCCTCGGGCATCTCTGTGTCTTGAGTAGATATTCTTGACTAGGCTTTGAGCTTTTGTGCATGTCATGGCCTGAAGATAAGACTGCTTTTTTGATGGCATCTGTGTCAAGAGCTTCAGCATGTTCCTTCCTGTGTTTATGAGAGAGGCGCTGAGATGACAACGAGTAGATAGAGGAGAGAAAGATAGATCCCTCATCTCAGTCACTTCAAGTAAATCCCCCTCCAGCGTACAAACACACAGAGCTGCAGCCGTGTCTCGTAAGACTTGACATTTCTGTTATACGAAGTGTATCTGGTGCTGCTAATAACAGATACAGGAATTCTCTGTAGACATTTAACATTGGTACAAACATACTATATTGATGAACCACGTTTTTTGTCTACCTAGTCAAAATGGCCTATATCCGAATACAGATTTACCAGTCATGCAAACTTTACATGCCTGTCTGATGGTTTTAAAAGCATGTTCACACCAAGACAAATATTTGGTGCAAAAATTCAGAGCGATTGAAATTAATTTTGAATGAATGGTCTGTTCTGACCGACGCAAACATTCTCCTTTATTAATGAAGAAGTGTTTAAATCTCTAATCGAATGCAAAGAAATCTGGGCAACCAATAAGATTCACTCCTTGGTCACATGATGGGTCACATGATGGCTCACATGGAGATCACAAACAGAATATTTTGCTTTAACAGAAGAATACAGAAACATCTGAAACGTCAAAACAATCGATCTTAGATCCACGATTTTATTCCTACATGACAGCGATTCGGCTCGATGACTGATAAACCTTTGACATGTACGATAATAGCAAACATTCAGATAAAGCAGTTGCCATGTATAGATATGAAACAGGTCTTTTCAACCACACAATATAATTTTTTCTGTTAAATATTTTCTGTGTTCAAATTATCACAGAAGTACTGGGATAAAAGTTTATATAAACACTGAAAAATAGAGTAAATAATTTTTTGAAGGTAACGTGGCGCTTCAAATACAGATCATATCAATTACACCGTTACACCAGTAGGTGGCAACAAGTGATTGTTAAAAAATGTATTTGTCATTGAATCATTCATTCAAGAGATTTGTTCAAAAATACTGATTCATCAAGTAATGAAACAAGTGAAGTCTTCATGAGTGAGTCATTGAATCATTCATTTAAAATGTTTAGTTTTTTAACATTTTAAATAGACTGCAGCAATTAACATTTGGTCTGAATCTCTAATAAATTACATGTTATTTTGTTTAGTTGTCTTAGATCTTTGTTTGAAACAAAACAAATTGTGATTCTCAGTCTGTCCAGAATCGTGCAGCATGCGTCACAAGTCATTTCGCCATTTCTACATCATTGCACATGTGAAGAAAATTCCAGTTTCGTGTTTCAATCCGATCAAGTGTTTACATGTCCTCTCAGATTTAGAAAAGGTTTAAAGACAATCCAAATTAAATTTTAATCGGATTTGGCCAATTCATTCAGATTGATGTGGTTACATGAGACTTTTTTTATTCCGACTGTGCTACTAGTCCATGTTTACAACTGGATTATTAGGGTCCTTGTAAATGCAGCTACTGTATTGGTCCAAGCTAGTCTAGATGGTCTTTTAACCAAGTAGACCATGTTTGTCCAAACTCGTCCTGGATGGCCACTGTCCTGCAGAGTTTAGCTCCTACGTGCCTCAACACAACACACCTGGCTGGAAGTTTCTAGCATCCCTAGTAAGACCTTGATTAGCTGGTTCAGATGTTTAATGGGGTTGGAGCTAAACTCTCCAGGAACAGGAATAGACACACCTTGAAGTAGACCATCATGGTCAAGTTGGTTAGGACTATTTGACCACCATGGATGAGCGGCTTGAAACTCATTAAAAATCTTTCTTTAGCAGTCCTGTAGCACAATGGTTAAACAAAGCTCTGTGGCACGAATCCATACAGAACAAAGCCAAAGAAAGGCATGTAATAGGAACAGAAGAGAATCGACTGCCGGACCCGGAGAAAAAAGAAATTCCTGGGAATCTCAGTGGAACGGCAGGCCTGGCTCTTAACCAGTGGAACCGAGGAAGATAGCATCAGTTCAAATAGCTCTAACTAATTACGGCTGCTCTACTTGGATTCAGCTTACCTTATCTTCGCAGTCGTGCTTGACTTTCGGACACTTAGCCTCCTCCTTTCCAGGAAGAAGGAGCTGCCGCAACTTTTGATAATGGTGCCATCAAAGAAAGTTTACGAAATGATTACACAAGAATCCACGTGCAGTGTTTATTTGTTCCGCACGGCTCACTGAGTTTTCTATTAAAATGCATAGTTCCGATCCTGGATGCTGATTGGTCAATACAGTGTTCAAGGCATTCTGTTATTTCCTAATGGAAGAATGCCATTTAATGAATCGCATCGTTTTAATGAAACATTTTGTCCAGAATATTTTTTGCTTAATGCATTAAGGCACTCGAGAACTTTAGCCACGATTATATTTACTATACCTTATTGCTTAGTTAGAGACAAATACGGGCCAATATAGTCATTGATTTTTTGTTTTTGTTTTTTTGTTTTAGCCCAACATGGATTGAATTTTTGTCTTTTAGTGGAAGAACGTGTATTTCATCGAGTTAGCCTGGTTCTGGCTTTGACTCTCCTCAGTGACTGCGTCATGAGAGATTAGATCAGGAGCTTGTCTCAGGAGTTTAGAGTTGTTAGTTATAGAATCGCTCTCTAATTAAAAAGGTTTAAGAGGATCTACTGCTCACTAGCTCTGGTAATGAAGGAGTACATGGTGCCAAATAGAAAAATAACCTGTTCTGAGCTTGTGTGTGTGAGTGTGTGTGTGAGTGTGTGAGAAAGTGGTTTATATAGTAGGCCAAACAACAACAACAACAATGACAACATTTAAGGTTTAAGGGTAAGATTTTTTTTATGTTTTTGAAAGTCAATAAATACAGTAAAACAAAAATACAGAAAAAATCAGTAATTGTGAAATATGAATACAGTTTAAAATAACTCTTTTCTATGTGAATTTATTGTAAAATGTAATTTATTCCTTTGATGCAAAGCTGAAATTTCTGGAGTCTTCAGAAATCCTTCTAATATGCTGATTTGCTGCTTAAGAATAATTGCTTAATCACCAAAATTACATATTAAAAAAAAAAATTTGTCATGCCTTAAAATAGCTTGAATGTAACTCGACACCCTTGCCTCATTTAGTATACACGGTTCTATGAATATGCAAATGAGCCCCGCCTCCACTCACTCACTCAGCTCAGAGATCCACTGGTTGACGATCACACGTTGATCTGATTGGTTACAAGGTAGTTTGTGACGTCAGAAACACCAGCGATTTCAAAGCGTGTTTTTGAGACTGTCTTTGGTTCACTGCAGTTTTAAGGAGAAAATACTCAGCAATGGTGTCGACTTATGAATTTGCACATGGTTTGTCTTAAAGCATATTAAAAACACCACATAGACATATAAACAACATTAAAAGCTTGATTTTCACCACAGGGGGACTTAAAAAAAAAAAAGACCTCAGACTTATGAATAGTGCTATACATATTGTGGTATCTGGAAAATGATTTATGTAGTTTTGTGGTTTTATGGTAGTAAAGTCAGACATGGATATACAGTCGCATTAGAGAAACATCAAATGAAGTGTTGGAAATGACACCTAACTAAAACACACAGCGTCTTCTATCCGGCCGATCGCTCTGTGTGCCCTGCAGAGAGAGAGAGAAACGAACGCAGTACGAGTTGATTTTCCTGGTTTTTGAAATTCGATGCTGCTCAGTGCTTGACTTTGCAAAGCTCTGCTGGAGTATATTGATTTTTCTGGTGTGCATGTGAGGGAGGAAAAAGGAAAAAAAACGCTGTATTGTATTGCATTAAAAAAATCCATAGTATATCTAATTACGACCACTTCATTTTCTTTACTATTAGGACAGAAAGATAAATGTTTCTGTCCCTCCTGTATTATTTGCTCATCTGCCTCAGGCCACTGGAGATGAAGAGCACAGCATAAACTCTCTGGTTAGCAAAGTGCAACGCATCACTTTCACTGTGATATGCTTGTAGAGACATGGCCAGTTTATCATTCCAGTGACAAACAGGACAATGAAGTTTCTCAATGGATGAGCAAAAGGCTTCTGCTAATAGAGAGCCTGCCACTGCAAGACATACAAGACATGTCAAAAGTTTGGAAATATAATTTTTGATTTGCTTCTCAAGATTTGCTGCGCATTTCTTACTATAATAATGGGAATTTGTAGCATGCAAGCCATTGAAAGTGCACTACATTGACGGAGAATGTGGATGGACGTGGCTGTGCACTGCCTTTTTGACTGTTTATACACTGCAAAAAATTATTTTCTTAGTATTTTTGTCTGGTTTCAAGTCCAAATATCTAAAAATTATTAAATCAAGATGCATTTACTATAGGTGAGTAAAATGCCATAAGATAGTATATCTAGTTTTTTAGGGAAAAAAACCAAAATGAAGTGATTTTTTGTTTAAAACAAGCAAAATTAGCTGCGAAAATGAAGTGAGTTTTTGCTTAAAACAAGCAAAATTGTCTGCCAATGGGGTAAGAAAAATAATCTTGTTTCCGTTTGAATTAGGATTATTTTTCTCACCCCATTGGCAGATAATTTAGCTTGTTTTAAGCAAAAACTTTTTCCCCCAGAAAACAAGACATAATATCTTATGGCATTTTACTCACCTAGTAAATGCATCTTGATTTAAGAATTTTTAGATATTTGGACTGGAAACAAGTAAAAAATACTGAGTAAGAAAAGCATTTTTTTAAGCAGACAGTGCGCGGACTATTCTGATGATGAGAATCCTGTCTTGCAGTCTGTAAGCCAAGGGAAGTGTACTTTCGGCATGATCCTTACAGTGAGGATGGAGTAGACAGCCCATCATTAGGTCACTGCACTCCTACAAACCCCCCTCTCAGTGTCTGCTGGTCCTGCCGCAAGAGGTGCCATTATTTATTGATAGAATTTGTCTATCCATGGTGTGTCATATTGCTGTAAATTCATCTGGTTCACTCTTAATGTATTCAAACTTATTGCACACAAGCCTCAGTATTTAACACATTCGTTTGACGTCCCAAAAAGGTGCATTTTCTTTGACTATGTTGCATAGTTGTGTCTCTAGTCACTGTCTGCTTCGTATCATTTGCTGAGATTAAAAGGTGAAGACTCTTTTTTTTCAGTCCTCTTTGACTGTGTCCTTGTGTCTGTACTGCTTTGATGATGGAGGGAGATCGAGTTTCAATCAGTGTGGTTAATTACTGTGTCCATCTGAGGTGAGAGGTTCGGAGTGCAGCGAAGCATTCCTGGAGCCGGGAAATTACTTGTGTGCTCCGGGGATTCGCTATCTGCTAGAGACAGCTCGCCGACTCCCAATATCAGATTCGTATCGTCTTATTTTCATTCATTTGCTGCTGGAAGGCTTTTCTGCGGCACATGGACTTCCCTGCCCTTCCCCCGTTTGAGCTGCACCTTTGTGGGGTTTCCATCTGCATGTGTCTGTTACACGGTCGTACTTTCAGATCCATTGGGGCCGTGACACACCAAGTCCACTGTTAGCCAATGTGAGCGTCTGTCGGTCTGGCCCCCTCTGTGACAGTTCGGCCGATTCAGTATGTTGGATCAGAGTCTTGGCCGTTAGTAAGAGAGATCCCTCTGGGGTGTGTTTCTCATCCAACAACGTAACTCGCTGCTTAAAGGTGCCCTAAGCAATGTCACACATTTTTTAGGCTGAAACTTTTTTTGTGACATACAGCAAACATCTCCTCACTATCCGCTAGCTGCCTGTCCCCTGAACACACTGTAAAGAAACGCGGTCTCTGTAGACAGCCCAGACTCCACAAACGGCAACACAAACAAACTGGCCCAGCCTGGACCACAAAACATAACAAACAGTCTTCCAGCCAATAACCGACAAGAATGATTTGGGGGTGGGGGGTTAGTGCGCGTGCACATGAAGGGGGGAGTGGAGGAGAGAGAAGCATGAAGAGAGAAGTTAGCTAGAGGAGAGATGTCCTAGACAACGACTGACGTTAGAATTATATTCTCTTGAATTTTGATATGGCCGACACACGACCAAAGAGACGACGTTCCGATGAACAAATAGTAAAGAAGAGGGAAAAGGAACGCGCAAAGTCCCGAGTTTACATCGGAAAAGTTTGCGTTTCTGTTTCAGGAAGCACGGAGGGGGAGGGGACGGGATGAGGAGGAGCAAGGGTCGAGCTAGCCTCCATTTTGTATGACAATACTTCGAACGTCAACAAGACGTGACGTCACCCAACATCGCTTAGAGCACCTTTAACTACGATGTATCATTGAAGAAATCAACTAGCTAGTCATGACTGTTCACAACTAGAAACCATATTGTCGTTCAAATTGGTCGTTCAACCACGTCGGTTTGAAATCGAATTAACGCTAGATGTTTTGCTATAAATTACAGACATGGCATCGGAGGACTATTTCAAATTTTTCTGTTATTTTGCTTTATTTCCATGTTTAATCATAGGCTCGTTCTTCCGTAGTAGAGCACATTCACACATGCTTTAAATCTCTTGACAAACTAAAAGACGTAAATGACATTTGTATGTATGCTAAATAAAAGACATAGATTGTACTGAATGTCAGCTTGCTTATTTAGTCCACATGTCATGCAAACAAGAAACTATGCTTCGTTCCAAACACACAACTTTGCGATGCTGTTTGCGAATGTTCAAACGAAACACACAATGCTTTCGGGAAACGCACCCCTGGTCGGCTGTTCAGTTTAGCGAATGAGTCAGTGCATGAGAATAAAAGCGAAAGTGATGACAGCGAGCAAAGAAGTCGAAAACAAGATCATTTTACCACATCTGACCAGAGCAGAAGTTGCAATATTTTGTTTTGTGGCACATCCCTAATCCACAGGACTGTATATGGAGCTATTCTTGTGCCAATAAAAATGAACGTAGCTTTTCAAGAAACTAATGAAAATATAAATTGAAACTAAATAAATTATCTCTAAAACTGAAAAAGAATAAATCGCAGGCAAATTTTTTGACTTCGTTTTTAATACACTGCATGTTTTGCTAACTGTTTCTCATATTTCAATCGCTGATCTGAACTTACAAATGCGCTTCCAGAGTTTTCATTTACGCTCCCTGAGTTTTCGTTCGCCGTTCTGACACATTTCTCTCGTGGGGGCGGGGCTAGTAGCAGTGTGTTCTCATTGGTTACTGAGCTTTTGATTGATCGCTTCGTGACCTGGAAGTGAAGACGTCAGTGTTTATGTGTGGATGTGAGCGTCTGTAATCGCAGCTTTCTATTTCATTTTAGTGATATTAAGTTATGTTTGTTTTTTAATTGTATCTGTATTTACCTGCTGCTACTACTTAGTTGGCAGAAGCTTTTTAGGAGCACAAGAGATCTATTCAGTCTATTCAGGTGTAATTGCACATTAAAGTACTGTATATAAAACTTAAAATATTGTAGTGTCCAATGTTTTCGGAGAATATTTGTTTATTCCTGATGATTATTTTGCATGTTAGGCTCTGATTAGGTTCAGCTGTTACAATTTAAAGAGAATACTAGCAAACGTGTGTGATATATTCAGCCGTCAAGAAAGTCAAACTTCAACCAAGTAATCAAGTAATCATCACACTACTCATCGTTAGAATGATATAGCCTACGTTTACACCATCAAAATTAATGATCACTTAAATAAGAGGAATTTAAACAAAATGAAAATTATAGAGATTTAAATCTTTAAATCTATGCATTACAACCCCCCCAATATTTATACCATGATCACATGAAAAATATGCAGACCCAAACTTCAACCCCCCCAATGTTCAAACCAAATCTACACCCTTGCAAGCAGTACGAGGATAGTCCACCCAAAACACGAGCATTCTCTCATCATTTACTCTCCTTCATGCCATCCCAGATGTATATGACTTTCTTCTTGACATAAACATAGACAAAGATATTTAAGGAAATAATCCATCTCTGTGAGTCCATAATACAAGTGGATTGTAACCCATGTACGTAAGATTTTTAATAGTTAAAACAGTTTACATTATTAGTATTTCTTTTATCTAGCCTATTGTTTTACTTCAGAAGGCATTGATTCATCCACTGAGGTCGCATGGATTACCGTCACGCTCACTGTGTGTGTTTTTTAAAGCGTCTTTAGGACTCGCAGAGATGGATTACTTTCCTTACAATCTTAATTCGTGTTTATCTGTAGAAAGAAAGTAAAATGCATCTGGGACAGCATGAGGGTGAGTAAAATAAGAGAGAATTGTATTTTTGGGTGAACTATCCCCTCAACATTCATATGCTATTGGTATGCTAATCCAAGATCAGCATAGATTAATAAGAATAAAGTGAAACCTCTTGTGTACTTGTGAACTGTGTTTGTTTTAATCTAGAGGAAATTGAAATATTTGCTAGTTTATATTAAAATAAATCAGGTGTCTGAAGATCAAGATCCCAGTCATTCAAAGGTGATGTGTCTGAACAGAGTAAGATTATTGTCTGAAAGGGACAGTGGATCTCTGGTACTATCACTCCATCCTCTGTGTCAGCATCAGAATTTTGTTTATGGAAATGTTGCTCCACTCCCTGGAAAATGAGAGAGGAAATGTATTATAATCTAACAATACAAACTGCTTTGAACTCCCCATACAGTAACACGCTGCAGACTTAAAATATTTATTATATTTATATTTAAGGGATTTTACAGTACTAAATATTTACCTCGGAGTCAAGTAGCATTTATCATCTGTAATACTGTTGTGTAACCAGTAGATGGCTGTATTGCCCTATATATAAACATATGGATGTGTATTCCCTAGTTGCTGGATGTTTTCAGTCATAATTACTTGCATGTATTAAGTTTTTAATTTGGACATATATTTATTATTAAAGACTATTAAAGATTTAACATTTGTCAAAGAAATGTTCATTTGAAGTGCACTTTTTTCATTATTATTAGTCAAATATGGACACAGAAAAAGCATTTTGTTACTCATACTAGATACATATAATAGCTTTATCAGTCATCTTTATCACACAAAAGTAATCAGAATAAATATTGCAACCAGGGCGATACTTCAAAATAATTGAGAGTTTACATATTACGAACAGAGACGTGGTCTGTGGTCAAGTCGTGTCTCTCCTCTTTCAAAAACTTTGCATCGCAAATTAATCAGCAATTGAGAAATTCAGGTTTAAATAGCTTTATTGGCATGGTAAAAAAGGCTTTACATTGCCAAAGTTGAATCAGGCAGTGATTGACAGCGCTCTCGTCCTATGGCATCAGTCATTGACTGATACAGTACAGATAGGCTACTGTACAGTACTCTAGCTCAATGTTGTTTGGGGTGGCTGTGGGGAAATATGATCTAATCGAAGCAAATATGATCTAATCGAAGACTGTAACCGAATGTAGATAAACAAGTCATGTAATGATTGGGCTAACAGTTAAATCAAGACAACACAGCTCAGCTGTATAATGTTATGGGCTCTCACTGAGCTCTAAAATGCCTCTCCACCTGAAAAAAGCCAGTACTGTATTATAAATAGTATTAGTATAGTATTAAAAACAAAACAAAAATCAGACTTACCACGAGTAGGCTAACGTTATCCAGTATCCTCCTGATATAGCGACGATGACTAATGATAAATATCATTCGTCTGTCTGTACTATTCCTTCTATAAGAGATCATCTCAACAATATAGTGTAGCAGCAAATAATTACAGATATAAACTTAATATCACTAAAATGAAATAGAAAGCTGCGATTACAGACGCTCACATCCACACATAAACACTGACGTCTTCACTTCCAGGTCACGAAGCAATCAATCAAAAGCTCAGTAACCAATGAGAACACACTGCTACTAGCCCCGCCCCCACGAGAGAAATGTGTCAGAACGGCGAACGAAAACTCTGGGAACGTAAACGAAAACTTCAGAAGCGTAAATGAAAACACTGGAAGCGCATTTGTAAGTTCAGATCAGCGATTGAAATATGAGAAATAGTTAGCAAAACATGCAGTGTATTAAAAACGAAGTCAAAAAATTTGCCTGCGATTTATTCTTTTTCAGTATTAGAGATAATTTATTTAGTTTCAATTTATATTTTCATTAGTTTCTTGAAAAGCTACGTTCATTTTTATTGGCACAAGAATAGCTCCATAACTGTAGGGTATCCTGATTGTCATTTTATGATTTATGCTTCACCGGTGCAAACTCCACAGTGGACTATTACCCAGTTGCCCATGTGGCAAAGTGTAGCCTCGGAGGGGAACCACATGAGCTGAGGTTGCGATTTGGGGCAGGGCCTAAATTGAGTCTCTTGTGCATTTCACATGAAGAACACTATAGTTGTCGTCTATGTAGAGCATTTCTAAGTCAGTCACTTGTAATGTTCAATTAAGGTTACAATAGCAATGTGACTAGCTATGTTCTGGAATAATGCTATTAATATTGTTTTGGATGTCATGTCTAATTTAGCTTGCATTATAGTTTCTCTCCAGTCCTATATAACGTGTGCTTTTCACGTTTAGTTATAAAGACACATTTCATAGAAGCTTGTAATACTAAAATTTCCAAATGGAAATGTTTTTTTTTCTTTCTTTTTTTTTTTTCGAGAGCTTAAATATCACTTTGGATGCAAAACCATCATGATAGTTAACTCTGGGGTTTGCTGAACCGAAAATTATAAATGCAAAGAAATAGTCTGGCAAAAACATTCAAATGACGTCATTTACTCCAAACCCATAGGACTTTCTTTCTTCCCTGGAACACAAAAGGAGGTATTCTGCAGAATGTCCAAGATGCTCATTTCCGTACAGTGAAAGAGGACTATGATTTGTACCGCCAAGCGCTAAATAGGAGAAAAAAACACCTTTAAGGCTCAGAAAGTTGTCTGTGTGCTGTATTCTAAGACTTTAGCATGGATTAAAAACTTATTTTGTGTTTCACAGAAGGAAAATCACAAGGGATTGACTTGAGGGTGGGTAAATGATGACAGAATCCACATTTTTGGGTGAACCATGCTTTCACCTTAAAGGAATATTTCACCAAAAAGAAAAAAATTCTGTGCTCATTTATTCACCCTCATGTCGTTCCAAACCTGCATGACTTTCTTTCTTTTGTGGAACATTATAGAAAATACGGCATATATATATAATTTATAAAGGAATTGTTTTGAATAGGAGTTTAATGATACACTAAAGCAAACCACAGCAGCAAAAGAAAGGTGTTGTCTTTTGTTTCACGGGTCTATCAGAGTCAAAATTAATTAGGCTAAATATCTCGTAATTCTGCTAAATACGGTAGCGGAGGGACAGAATTGGCTTAAGCTTGAGCTCAGGATTTTTTAATCCTTGGAAATGCTCCCTGGCAGGAGGAAGAAGGGTAGCTTGAGGTGTTTCGAGTTGCGAAAATTGTATCCTTTCCGCCTGTGTTCTGCCAGCTGAGCGTGTGCCAAACTAATAAAGGAGGCCTACCAATCATTTTGTACAGCCGTTAAACCTTGGACCCTTGTTGAGAGGGCAAAGCCACTATCTGAACATCCAGACTGTGGGGTGAGGGGTCCTGAGTGGGAGAGAAGCCTTTGTTCCTATAGATGAAGTGGGCATCTGTGAAACGCAGAACCGGAAGTGAGTGAGTGCTGAAGACAATACAGAAGGCAGCATTCACTGTGCAATCCTTTATTCTGTGGTGACAGTGACCTTTAAAAATGGCTCATCTTCCCCACCCCACTATTATCACTGCAGTCTATCCTTTTTAAGATTTGAGGAGAGGTCAGCTTTTAAATAGCCAAATAATAAAACATGACTCATTTAAATGGGTCAATAAACCCATACTTGATACAAGCCGACTACCAGAGAGTAAAACTTCCGTCAATATTCAGCGTGAAACTGGGTGCAATTTACTCTATGTAATACAAAGAATATCTTAAGATGACATTTTTAGCCAATAATCAATAGAAATTATATTTTAGTTCTCATTGAGAAAATTAAACCTATTTTTGGACAAGTACACCAATTTTCATCCAATTTCTCATTACGGTAATTAATCCACACGTAATTCTAGTTTATAATTTAATTTATATTATTTATAGCAATACATACAGTATTATATACTTTTTGTTTTGTTTTGTTTAAATCAACATAAATCAAAAGCAGTACAAGAAATGTGACCATGATATGTAAAGATATATTTTTTAAATAATACAGAACTAACAATCTTTAAAAAAGTATTTGATTTATTTAAAAAAAAAAAAAAAATTGTTTTTAAACAATTACAAATAAATAATGTATATTTTTGCATTAATGTAGTAAATTTTATCTTAACTGTGAAAGTCTTTGAAAATATATTTTAATTATTCATTGATTTTGGGGGGTGAAATGTGATCTAGGCATGTGATGAACTGGTTTCCTGAAATTCACCTAGTTTCCACTAAAGGACAGAGAATATCTTAAGATTGTAAATTTTTCAGCATTTCATTCCAAGGTGCCCTTAAGGAACAGTGCTAAATCTGTTTTTATCTTCCTGAATATGAGTAATATGTGTTTTTTATATGAGAATGAGGCCCAGATTCAGCTTTCAGCTCATGATCATCATAAAGCACACATGGAGAGAAGAGTTTATTACACTGGTTTAATATGTGAGATCTCCACAGGGAAGTCCAAAAGCCAAAGTTACTCATCCTTGAGTCAGTTCTCTGACTCTCAGAGCCTCTCTGTCTCTCGCAAGCGGATCTCTGATGATTCCTCACTGTGTTCTGCAGTGACAGATGGGGAAGAAATGATGCTGGAAGATAAAGGCAAGCCTGGGGAGAAGCAGACAAACTAGAGGTGGACAGACATGAAAGGAAAGGCATTCCAGTCGGACTAATGAGCCTGAAAGGGAATGACAAAGAACTGAGATATAGAGTAGGAGAGTCGAGGAAGCCGCTTGATATGTTGGAAATATATCTGTACCTGCATGTGACTGGCTGTTTTTCAAAGCGCCGAGGGTTTTTGCTTGAAGTATATTTATTTAGCTGAAGGTCAAACAGCTCAGAAGCCCCTTCTACTCAATAATGCAAAGCCACGGGGCATTTTCCCCATTGTGGATAAACTAGAAACAGAAATTCTGTTGGAAGGCGCGTTCTCGAATGTAATTTCCAGATGTGATCCCGTTGATTAATAGCGAAAACTGATATTTTAACTTATTACTCTTCTTTCGCTGTGGTGTAATACAATTACTTGTTTTAGTTTAGTCTCAAAGGCTGCTTTGTGTTCATTTAATGTGAGCTCTTTTATTCTGGGGTTTTTTGTTTTGATTATATGTTTTTGTGGACTTCCCATAATGCTTTCTGGAAATGACCCGAGCCTCATTAAGAGGCGATCTGGAGGTAAAGTGGTCGCTCTGCTGTTTCTGTGGAAAATGGAAGTTGTGTACAGGACCTGATTGGCACAGCTCAGTCTTTGTGTGAGAGCCAATGGAGACCATGTGGCTTCCTGTTGTGAAGAAACCAGGTACAGGGGGTCTTTGTTTTGGAAGAACTTCTCTTCTGTATGTCCCTATGTGGATATTTCACTCAGAACACATTATCAGTGTGTTAGAGCACATTTCTCATAATATAACATGATAATATTAAGAAGTTATCTTTAAAGGGTTAGTTTACCCAAAAATTCAGTCATTAATGCCTCACCCTCATGTCTTTCCAATACAAACAATGTTATCTTTGGAACACAAATGAAGATATTTTTGATGAAATCTGAGAGCTTTCTGTCCGTCCATTGACAGCTACGCAACTACCACTTTGATGCTTCAAAAAGTCTATAAAGAGATCGTAAAACGAATTAATGACAGAATTTTAATTTTTAGGTGAACTAACCCTTTAATTCTCCGCTTAAAATACATGTTAGCTTTCCTGACCTGAGAGCTCTTAAAAATATTATAGCCACAGTTATACTTGGTGATTATGAAGAGCTCTCTGTCTATCTTACTCGTCCGTCCTCAACAGTCTGACAGACACTTTATAGAGGCGAAAGGTTTTGAATGAGGCACAAGACAAACCATTTTTTTTTTTTTTTTCATATCTGCCTGGCTTCAGAAATTTCTACTGTCGGGAGCTGTAGATTTAAAGTGCTCTTTGGATGTGGAATAAAATGGATTTCACAGGACTAGGGACGGGGGTAACGGCTCATACTTATCAAACAGACAACCTCATTTTCTCTTGGTTCCCTGCCCTGGACTGCAGAACACATTTTGAAGTCAATGTATGCACAGTGAAAAGGAGAATAGATCAGACTTCTGTCTGTAATATGCTTCCAAAGATCACTCTATTTAGTCACTAACAAAAACATGTGATGGTACAACCATGTGTTTTCATCAAGTACTGTGGTAGGAAAATGGTATTCTTTAGTACATGTGCATTAATTGCCATTTCCAAACTTTGTGTTTGGATAGAAATTCATCCATTTAACATATTTCCTCTTAGCATGAGGAGATTGATTGTGCCATATACTGGGCTTGACAAGTTCAAAATCGTTGAGGTGGTTATATTAGCGGGTAACCATTTTAGAAATATTCCAGCAGGGATGGTCAAGGTTGTTCTTTCTCTTTTTATTTCATTATTCATCATTTATGTGACAACATTCCTGTGGAAATCCAATATTCTTCTGACCTGCTTAGTATTCAAAATGATTCACAGCCGAAAATATCTAACATGAATTTCAAGTGACTCTAAAGATTGTGTAATTGGTCTATACTGCACTTTTTCCTCTGTGTTTTGAGGCCATTAAATGATAATAATTTGGTTAAATTTTGAGCATAAATATTTGAAAAACGAATGACTCATTAGAAGTGCCATGATATTTGCATGTTTGTAGAAATTCCTTGTAATATCCAATCCAATAAACAATAGATGCACCAATATAGACATTTTTGGGTGATCCAGATATTTAGATATTTAATTCATGGCTGATGTCCAGTATTATAAATCTAATAATGTTTTTTTTTTTTTACTGTTTAACTGAGTGAAATCCTGTGCTTTAGTGAAATTAAAACATTATAATGTACAGACAAAAGAAAATCATAACTGATTAGTACCATTTAGTATCTAAATGGATACTAAAATTCAACCTTAAATTCATCCAAATTCCATTTAAAGGTCCTTGCACACTGAGTCCGATATTTTAGCACGTTAAAAAATAAATATGACCTCATGTTGTGACAATCACGTTTACACACTGCCTCCGAAACTTTCGTCCGTCATAAAAAAATTCGGATCGGGTTCAATTTACTGCGTTTTTTGCATCTGTAGCAAGCATTTTGAGAGATGTTTTGACAATTCAGAGCCACCATTTGTTCACGGAAATTGGTGGTCTTCTTGGAAATGTGGCTCCAGTATCGCTAGCCTAGCCCTGAACTGAGCCACTGACATCCTGAAGTAACCTTTGAATAGCTCAGGATTATCCCGCAGCTCCTTGTCCTTGATAAGGAGGTGGAACTCTCCTTATTCCTCTCTATGCAATCTCAGGATTGGATGGACCCAATATATTAAATAATACGCTTCGGACTCAGTGTGCAAGGTTTCTGTGTGTGACGAATTTTTAGGATGACGAATACGAAAAAATGCATACGAAAAGACTCAGTGTGCAAGGACATTAAGAATCCAGACCAATATACCATGCAAACTGGTTTATTCAGCTTATCCACTGAGAATTCTTACATTTATATAGCCTGAGGAAGCAGCATAAATCATTTTTCTGTGGTTTGCTTGTATGTTGAAGTAGTTGTTTTGTCCATGATATGGCTCATTGATGTGTAGCAGAACTTTAAAAGCTTGTTGAAAATTGTTGAAAAGGAGACGAACACAAGAGTGGTGTCAGTCTCAGCGTTACTGTGGGACTCTGGGATGCTGGGATGCATGGTCTGATCAGCAGCAGATGGTCGTCAGTTGCAGCTGATGGTGAAGTGGAAGCTGGAGGAACAGCATTGCACTCCTCCTCTGTGCACGATCCAAACAGCCGCTAACATGCTAATGATTAAGTGTGCTGATCCTCTGATGCTCTGCTGCAGGGTGGTATTCCCTTCTCAACAGTGGAATACAGGCCTCTCCATCTGTGAGATCTCCCTTCATTACTGTGTAGTCACTTATGTGTTGTACTGTCTCTTATTAGAAAGTACTATGGTGGTAACATGGTATAGTGATATTATTGGATGGTTGGGGTGTAACAATACCATATGACATTATTGCGATACTCCAAGACATATGATAAAAGATTAACAAAAAATGTACTGTTGATTAAAATGCTAAATATTGATATTACATTGTTGGTGTAAATGAATAGGCTTGGACTTTGTGCTGGAAACCCAATGCATAGGACAACGATGACACCAGAATAACAATATTCATGATTCTGAAGCTGAAAATACAGAATTATTTTAGACAAATATGCTTGCACTCTTTCACTGAGTAGATATGTTTAAAATAATGTAGGCCACTTTTTACTGGTAACATCAGACATTTGGCATTATCAGGACCCACAAATATTCCCCCACTGCATTATTATGCATTATATTCAACATTATATAGAGTGGTTTAATGTAGTACTGACACTAAAACTGTAACTTGAATTTTTTTCTCAATATACACAATATAACTATACACAATATATATTGTCACTATCCACGATACATATTGTTGCATTTTTGTATTGGGATATATTGTGACACAATATATTGTTACACCCCTATTGAATGGTAATAGTATGGCACTTTAATTTCTTTCCCTCGTTACACACCAGAAACCAACTACAGTTCATTTCAGTGTAAGTGCTGATGTCATTAGCAGTAGGACATAGTGTGCCTGAAATTCATGTAAATATTTAAATTGAACTTCTCACTCAAGTTTTATGATGATAACATAAACTGAAGCACTACACCAAGTAAAACTACTGGCCTCAGACATTTAGACACCACTGTACACCACAGTTTATTGGTGTCTGTTATAAACACTATGAATTCTTTGTTGAAAGCTATATAACAGTTACTTCTGGACTACGAAGTGTTTGTGACCGGAAAGTTAATCTATCTTTCAGGAATTAATCTAATCCAGATGTGTTTATGCTGGAACCACCGTTGCCTCGCATCAGTCTAAAGGAAACTATTCGAGGAAAGCTTAACATTTGCCAGAGTGCAATTATCTTATATAGCAGGAGAACAGTTCGGCCAACGAAAGCAGCTGTTGTAAAGCTCTCTGTGGCGTTTCTATAGAAGTCCAAATGCGAGTCAGCACATAGACATAAGTGCTTCGTTCCAGGAGGCCTTTCTAAATTGACAGAGGGTTGACCACTATTACTACCCATAGACCCTGAAACTGACCAACAACCCCAGACTCCATTACAGGAGTCTTTAAAACTGTGTGCATTAGGAAATGTGCCTTTACTGTGTGAATGGGCCTTAGAATCGGTGCAAGAAACCCCAGTACTAAAGAGGGCGATAGTTACTTCCAAATGTCTGTGCCATTAAATAAGATATGTTATTATTCAAATAGGTACCTTAAAACTTCAACAGTTCAGCTAAATTAATCTTGTCCATGGAGTGAGTAGGACATAGGGATGCTCACTTACAACTGGAATTCGGCCTTACCATACAGAAGGTAGTTTATGCTAATGGTCCCCTTGTGGCCCTAGTTGGGTTGCGTTAAAGGATTAGTTCACTTCAAAATAAAAAAATCTGTCATCATTTATTCACCCTCAAGATGTTTCAAACCTGTATGAATTTGTTTCTTCTGTTGAACACAAAATAAGATATTTTGAAGAATGTCGGTAACCAAACAGTTGACTTCCATAGTATTTTTTTTTTCCTACTATGGAAGTCAATGGGATTCATCAACTGTTTGGTTACTGACATTCTTCAAAATATCTTCCTTCGTGTTCAACAGAAGAAAGAAATTCACACAGGTTTGAAACAACTTGAGGGTGAGTAAATGATGACAGAATTTTCATTTTGAAGTGAACTATTCCTTTAAGAATTGTGCTGACACATTTGGGAGTGCATTGAGAGTGCCTACACATTAGGCACTACATCAGGGTAGCCAACCCTGCTCCTGGAGGACTACATTCCCGCAGACTTCGGTTTTGACCCTGCTCCAACACACCTGCCTGTTATTTTTTAAGTTGCCGAGTTGGTTTCAAATCAAGCTGGAAAGCAACAAAGTGATTTGGATGATGCAACTGGACCCACCTCTCTAAAGTTCTCATTGGTCAATGGATGTATATCTCAAAGTGAACTGTAGTTACTCCTGGAGTGTTACTTTCCCCAGTGAAATCGATCATTTTTGCAGCATTCTTGGAAATTGCATCACCTCCCTTAAAGAGCCCTGAAATTGATTTGTATCCTCACATTTCCACGCAAGTTGTAGAACGTAAAGTATATGATTTATGATCAAATGCATTGCGTACTCTGGCCGTATGTGATTCCAACAGAGCTTCAGTTTCAAAACCTAAGAGTTGATGTAGGGCGACCTCATTAGCAGTGATCCCAGACAATAACCCTTGAGTTAAAATGGCAGAATGATGACTTTTGGTTCTTGTGCTGGCCCAAGTCATGCCAGCTCTTTGTAGACTCGCCATAAACCAGTCTCGACTGCTTTTTAGCTATATTTAGCATTCAACTCATCACTTTGTGCAGCGTTTTAAAAAAGCCTTAAAAAGCTCATTATACATTTCCCAAGAAGTACAGATGATTCAAGTTATTTATCCACACAAAGTCCTGATGACTCTCGAGGCCAAGATTTGAATAATTTATGAGGACAAATGCGAAGAAATTGTGCTTAGTTTGTGCTTAGTTCCAACCCCCATTTGCTTTTAAATGAGCAACATAGGATATTCAAATGTCTCTCGATGTCCAAGGGCTCTGTTGTTAATTTACGTTTATAATTAAAATGATTTATAATGCATTCGCTCATTGTAATCCTCTCTTTACCTCAACATTTGGTCTTTTCTGGACACTAGTAATAAAGTTTTGACATTTGAATGACTGTGTTTGGATCTCGAATGCAAGAGTAAAAGAAACTGAGATGAACAAATGTTGAAATATATGAAATATTTAGAATTAAAAAGCTACGGCCCATGTTCATCCACGCAAAAGCAATTTTATTAAGCAATGATGCAGATACCGTATGTTATTAAATTCCTAATCTCTAAACCCAAAGTTCAAGCTAATTTCAGTTCGTCATATTGTGTGATGATGAGAAATCCAGTGCTGATTTGATCCTCTTCCTCCATAGGATCAGCAGTGAGGAACTTCAGCCCATTCCAGTTCTCCACGGAGCCGTCAGATACGCTGGTTGTGCGGGGAGCGCCGGCGCTGCTCAACTGCTCAGTCCACGGCGAATCTCCTGCCAAGATCGAATGGAAGAAAGACGGCTCTTTCCTCAGCCTGGCCTCAGATGATCGCAGGCAGGTCCTGGCCGACGGTTCTCTGCTCATCAGCTCAGTGGTGCACTCTAAACACAATAAACCCGATGAAGGGGTTTACCAGTGCGTGGCCACTATAGACAACCTGGGCACCATCGTTAGCCGTACAGCTAGACTCAATGTAGCAGGTAAGATACGTGGTTTGATACTCCTATATGCACAGCATTCTCACACATACTGCGGAATATATGCACCATATATTGACCCGTGTTGGGCGGTGGTTCTCAACTGGTTTTGCCTCAAGACCAATGTTGTTATAAATGCAAGGACAGTATGACAGCGAAAGAGTCTGTCCTGTCTTCATCCTTCAGTGTTATTGCCTGCAGTGGAGTTCAATAAGTCAGTCAGGGCATCCGCTGATTCAGCATCAGTGTTGTAAATGTCTGAGAGCAGGTACATTTGGCAGTACTGCGGCTGCTGTATTGGGCCCTTTGAGTTGAAATGAAAGTGACCTTGTTTCATTTGCAGGAGGCAAGCTGCAGGGATTATGAGGTGTTTGAGTTGGGTCTTACTCTGAAATTCAATTTGCTGTTGGAGGGAAAAAGGAATGCAATTAAGTTACAAAGCAGAGTTGCCTGTGTAACCTGACTGAAATCTCTCTGAAGGAGTTCTCTGAAAAGTCAGAGACAAATGCTTATTTGACGCAAGTCTTTCCCACGTGGAAGTCTGTTTTGAGTGAACAAGCCCATTATTTCTGAAATGCTGACATGGAGTGCAAGCTGGAGATTTTCATTGGGCTTTTTAGTGAGGTATTCTCAGCTGTGGAACAGATTGGACCAAAGTGTGTGGTTTACTGAAAGTCTGCACTGCTTAAATGGTGTTTCGCTCCCACTACTGGTTTTGGGGATTTTCCCATAGAGATGGAAAATCACAACTTCTTTAATATCGCAAAAGATTCCCCTAGGCAGCAATGGGTAATCTTGCATGTGTCTCCTTTAAACCAAGGGTCTTCACCCTTTTTAGGCCAAGGATCCTTTTGATGGAAAGAGACATTGAGCAGTGTTTCACTGTACAATATTTCAGTATTTAAATATTTTTTATGATACTTGCATTGCAAAGTGATTGAAAAGTAATGTACATACATACATTATTTAGTAGAGTAACATACTTGTATGTAATATTTTGATTTTACTTTACTTTTACTTTAGGAGGGCCAATGGGACATTAAGCGGAATAGCTTTTTAACTTTAGCTTTGGTTCAAAATGAACTTAATATATTAAAAAAGTTCAAATTCATTAGTGAATGGTTAATTCCTTCAAGTTATCTATAGCACATTCGTTGTAGAACTCTGTACTCAAACTTTGCCTAACAAATTGAATTTTTCAATAAGAACCTGACTTGTATTGCGCACATGTTGCAAGATTTATTTAGCTTGTTCATCCATTGTCAAGTCAAGTCAAGTCACATTTATTTACAGAGATAACAGGAAAATAATGCAACAAACTTAAAGGTCCCGTTCTTCGTGATCCCATGTTTCAAACTTTAGTTAGTGTGTAATGTTGTTGTTAGAGTATAAATAATATCTGTAAAATTATAAAGCTCAAAGTTCAATGCCAAGCGAGTTATTTTATTTAACAGAAGTCGCCTACATCGAACGGCCCGTTTGGACTACATCCCTCTACTTCCTTCTTTAATGACGTCAGTAGAACAGTTTTTTGACTAACCTCCGCCCACAGGAATGCTCCCTCAACTCTACTGAAATTCGTTTATGTACTTGCGCACTTCTTATAACTTACTGTGTTTACTCAGCTCTTACGGTGATTTTCTGAAGTAAAACTGACGCTTCATCTTTTGTGTGATGTACAATAAACTTTATTAAACTCATCAGTATATGTTTGATCATCATTCGGACCTGGTCCGAAACAGCAGACTTGTAGGCTATTAATAAATAATGGATACATACAAGCAGACGACAAATACGTTATAATAACCGTAAACTATACTAAACTATACCTGTTCCATATCTATACAGCACTCTGACTCTGTAGGCATTATTGTCCGACTCGAAATAAACACCGTTACTGAGAGTTTCTGATATTATCATCATTCCGTGAGATTAAATTGTCCTGAGAGACTGAGCGCGAGCTCGTGAAGCTCCGCCCCCTGGGTCGTCCAGCAGCAGCTTATTTGCATTTAAAGGGCACACACTAAAACAGCGCGTTTTTCTGAGCCCCAAAAAATGACAATTTAAACATGCTGTAAAAAATGATCTGTTGGGTATTTTGAGCTGAAACTTCACATACACACTCTGGGGACATCAGAGACTTATTTTACATCTTGTGAAAAGGGGCATAATACGGGACCTTTAAGTAAGCTCAGTGATGTTTCATTTTTGTTGTAAAAAGAGCTATTAATCTAGTTCATTTATATATATATAGCCATTCTGGAGAAAACCGTGACGTCATCGTCCAACTCAGTTCAGTTCTCATATAATGGTGTCAATGCAGGCAGATCAATATTATTGTTTAATATTAAATTAAATGTTATATTTAATGTCCCAAACTAAGCAAGCTAAAAGCCAATGGCAACAAAGGCGAAAAAGGCGACAGTGGTAATTTTGTACAATTGTAATTGTGGACCATTGTAATTCTAGATGAGGATGAGTTTCTGTTTTTTCTACCTTAAGGAATTTTAAGAGAAATATCTGTGACAAAGTTGATATTTAAATAACAAATAACAGAGAATGCCATTAAGTCTCTTGAGATTGAAAGAGAAAACTCCTGAGCCATTCAATTTGTGTATATGTGTGTGCTGGTTTGCTACGCTGTCTAGGAGTCAAAGAGAGGAAGATCATCAATAAATCACATACAGCAGCACCATCATCTTCCACAAATGTACAGTATACGTGCATGCACTGGCAACGGATGTCTATGGAGAAACTGGTGTATGCTTGCATATAGTGCATGCTTGTAAAAACAAGCATAAAATGTTTCTACAGAAATGCACTAACACTGGATGTATATAACTGACCATGCATTTTTGGAATGAAATTTTGCATTTTGGTACCCTAAAACGTTTGAAAAACCCATGCCCTAAAAAGAGCAGATTAATTTGTATTACTAGCACAAACAATGTCTGTGGTGTTTTGTTCTGTTTTCAAGTAAGCCAAATGAAAGTCGCCTTGCTTCACTTGCACTCCCTCATTTTATTCTCTTTGAAACAGTGAACCGTTTGCTGTGGCTGACAAGGCGTGTAATAAAAAAAGGTTAATTGTTGCATCTTTGCTGTGGGCTATTACAATGCCATTGCACTGGGAACAGCGTTGCTGCCGCCACAACCTGTGAGACGTCAAAGCAACAGGCACTCAGACAAATGCGAGGGTAATCAAAATGATGGATGGTAGAAAACCGTGTCCGTTCTTCCATCGTCAAGTTTGCTTTCACTTTCCTCTTCTTTTTCTGCTTAACCACACATGCAAACAAATGCCCTTTTTGTGGCACTCAGACAGCGGCCATCACGTACACATTCATTCAGAAGGGGATTAGCCGTGGCTATTTGTATTCGTGAAGCGTCGGTTCGAGATGGCAGGGCAGAGAGCAAGACGTGGGTAATGGGAATTGTCTAGCTCGTGCCGCCTCACAGCACGCACCACACTTTGAACTAAACTCCTCAAGGCGGGCTTGAGGCAGAGTTGTGCAAGCTGTGAAGGAGAACACCTGAAACCTGAACACCTTGTTTGTATGCTCCACTGTTACTCTGCAATAATTTTCTGCATTTATTCCGGTCTCTTAAAATGAGACCAAAATGTTGCTTGGCATTTCAATGGCAGTTGCTCGGTCGGCGCATGACCCCTTTGAAACATGCTAAAAAACTGACATCTTTGCTCATGATCATGCCATCATCTGCTGGTACTCCCCGTAGGGGAGAGATTGATATTGGATACGTATTCGCTACCGGTACTCTCTTTTTTTTTTATCTCACAATCACACAGACTTGATTGTTCTCTCTTGTGCAATTGATCCTATTTGACATTTCTCAACAAGACACCGTTTCCTGGTTCCAGATCAGTAAGCTTTTAGGGTCAGAGTCGAACAGAATTTTTCCGACTTGGAAAAGCCTTTTCTGTGGTGGAAATGCACAGAACAGTTCAAGAATTAGCAGAATTACCAGAACCGTGTCTGCTTAAAAATGGCACAAGTTGTTCAGATGGCCCCTGGTTTGCAGAGTTCTGGTTCTCCGCATAATCAGGGCATGTTTATTGCCATACAAACTGATCCGGGGTCAGGATGTGACGCTAATCCAGGATCTTTCCTAACCCCGCCTGCATATTCCTCATTCACCCTTCTGCATCCCTGTCTTCATGTGACCCCTGCCTGAGTAGAGTTGTGCCGTTCTCCATGCTGTCTGCTGTTCTCTCAATCAATCAGTGTTTAATTTCACACTTCAGCCCTCTGCACAGATCTCACCGGCCCTGCTGGCTGCCGTCCAGCAATGAAATTCAAACAGCTATGAATTTCAAACACCAGTGACACTGGAAACATTCATATTTCAGATGTTTCATTTTGTGCTGGATCCGGTACAATTGTAGTGGTTGCACTCTTTTGGACAGGCTCTGTTGTTGCTTATGTTTGGAAAAGTCTGAATTTCCTATTTAGGAAATGGTGCAACAGTTTCGGCTTGGAAACACTGGTGGAAAATGTTTAGCCTGGCACGATAAAACAAACCTGATGTCACAATTAGAGATGTACACAGTTAATCATTAACAGTTTCATTTTAAATTGCATAAATAATGAAAGTTGGAATATGCCACATGCAATTAAGTGTTGCCCTCTTTTTCTTTATTCTGAACTTTTCCTACTTTTATTCATGAAGAGTTGAAGTGATATGATCTGATAATGTGAGCCAAATTCAAACTTGCAGTGACTGTATTTTCACCATGGTACAGTGTGTCGGAGCACATGCGTTAAAATGCTATGCTAGGCATTGCCCTCTTCACTGGTTATTTGCTCCAGTGTCAGCCTTCAGTTTAAACACTGAATTGAATTGCAGCCTGAGATCATATCTCAGACAATGAATGCTGTCTGAAATTCATTGTGTGCTCATTTGAGTTTGAAATGCTTTATCAGTGCTGCGGTGAAGTATATCGCTGCTCCTCAGATAGGCGCCTTTCTGAGAACATGCACTGTTCTGCTGACATCTGTATTGGTTCATGTGTGTCCTTGTTGTGTATTTATATATTTTAAGGGTATTTTGGTGAAATTAATGGGCTTGGACAGCTTTATTGATCAAATTTAGGAGCTTAGATTCTATTCCTATACTTAAGTATAGGGACACAGAAACCTCCCAGAGAGTAATATTTACTCAACATCCACGCTCAGGAAGAGAACACATATCTGTTGTTTCGTGGTAAAGTTTGGCACAGGATTCCAGTGACCTGAATTGTCATTCACTGTGAGCACTCAGGTATGGCCCGTACTTGAGGCTTTCAGCTGTGCAGCCTGTGCGGTGCATTTTTAGCTTGTGTACAGGTCAACAACATTTGTCCTTGTTGCTATATTCCACCTCTCATACACATAAAAGCATGAGCAAAAGCAAAAGCATAAAAGTCATGCAGAGAGAGTATTAAAGGGAGAAGATGGATCACTTGTAGAAAAATGAATGAGAAACCCACAACACTCAATATGGTGGTTGTAGGGAAAATATGCTTAGCTAGTGCACTAGCTATGAGTAGACCAAACCGAATACAGTGTTTTAGCATGATTTGAGCAAAAAAAAAAAAAAAAGTAATGATGGTATTATTGTCAGATTTGACATATGCTGTTGAAAGTTAATCTTAGCCAGAAGTTTTGCGGTCTTTCCCTATTCAAGTACAAAGGCGCTGTACTTGCTTGGCTAGAAAATAGCTGCCAAAATGCCAGATAACTGACTTGCCTTAAGGGGAGTTTGTCTGGCTTTGTATATTCCATGTGCTGTACAATTCCCATTTGTTATTGTGTTGATCTTGGAATAGATCAATAATATTTAGCTCAGCACCCAGAGCATATTTCAGAAATGGAGTTTGTTGGGAGTTTTTTAAAATCTAAAAACCGATTTCAGTGTCATTGTGCTGACAGTTAGATGTCTACTTGACGGTAATATGAGAGGATGAAAACAGCAGTGCAGCAACAAGCAAGGCCAGTGGCTAACAAAGGCACTCTGATTGTAAGATGTTGCGTTCAACATTACATTTTAGAGCCTCTTGATTCAATAATTAATAATTCTGAAGAAACACACATGGATAGTTGTAGTGAGAAGAAAAATATACAGTAGAAAATATCTAAATGGACTGCATTTATATAGCGCTTTCAACAGACCCATGGCCACCAAAGCGCTTTACAGATTGCCTCACATTCACCAATTCATTCACTCATTCATACACCGATGGCGGTGTATCTACTTTAGTGAATAACAATTTAAGTTCTTTGGGCTTTTGGGCTGTAAATGCTTTGCTAGAATGAGTGACTTTGATTCACAGCGCAATGAATTCTTGTTATATCAAAGAAAACCATCAATCATCTTAATTAAGTATTAGTCTTTTTCATATGGATGTGCCTTTAGTAACAATGGTTTCAAAGCTAACACACTCTCTAAAAACCCACAAATCTCACTTTTTTTAATGAGGTCTGAGATGGTAACAATGGATGACCAACATCAAATGTGTTTTTTTTTTCTAGTTTATATTTCTTTGTTTTGATATTTTTAGTAATTGTGCTTTAATTATCTTGCTGTGCTTTAGCTTACACCAGTGCTTCTCTAGCCTTAGTGTTGAGATAGTGTGCTGCAAAACATTTAGCATTTAGAAAATATTTGTATTAAAAATGTTCAGTCTCTTTCAACCACCAATATGGATCAACCATTTTTTTTAATATATATATATTTTTTATGATAATAATAAATAGCTGCAAGCAGCAATTAAGGGGCAAAGCACTACAGAGGCAAAATGATGAGCAAGCTTGGAAAAGAGCATCAATCCAACTCTAAAAATCAGTAAAAGGCATTTGGAGACGATTTTAAGCAAAAAGGCTGAAAACCCATAAATACAATCACTTTCAATGTGACATAATTGCTTATTACTTTTCACCTTGACACCAAATGATTTCGGTGGGGTCCGTATTGGGTGGCAGTGACATACACCAAGTTTGGTGTCAATATGCCAAAGCTTTGTAGAGATACAGCCTCAGATGCTTTTTTGGCATCATGCTATCAAATTCGTTGATGCGGTAAATGAAAATGGTTTTGTCAACATGAAATCCATAACTTTTGATCCAAGTACAGGTACCCTCAGGTCATAGTTGTTATTACACAAACCAAGTTTGGTCTGAATACGGTTAAGCATTTCAGAGATACACGTCCACTTTGGTGTGTCCTTCATAGAATTCTTTTGCAATTTATTCAAGAATGGTTTGACTAATTAACTTGAATTACATGTTGTTGTGTTGGCATGGTCTGATGATGATCTGGGTGATCTGATCTGCTTGATAAAAATTTAGATAGATTTCAGTCAGGTTTTAGAGCTGGCCATAGCACAGAGTCTGTTCTTCTGAGGGTCTCTAATGACATCCTATGAGGCATTGATTCTGGAAGCTGTGTTGTTTTACTTTTGTTAGATCTTACTGCGGCATTTGATACAGTAAATCATAATATTCTCATTGATCGTTTTAGGGATCAGGTTGGTATTCAGGGCTTAGCCCTGAAATGGTTATCTTCCTATTTGAAAGATAGGACTTTTTCAGTCAGTTTAGGGGATTATTCTTCTTTTGTTGCCCCTCTTGTGTGTGGGGTTCCTCAGGGTTCTATCTTGGGACCAATTTTATTTTTCCCTTTATATGCTTCCTCTATAGGTTCTATTTTTGAGAAATTTGGGATTCACTATCATGTGTATGCAGATGATTCTCAAATTTATTTACCACTGAAACATAAAAGTGCCATCTGAATGTGCATGAATGTTTGACTGAGGTTAAGTGCTGGTTGGCAAATATGAGGATAAGACAGAGATAATTGTATTTGGTAATAAGGGGTGTGTAAAGGATGTTTATGACTGCTTGGGATCTGTCTAGTGTAAGAAACCTTGGTGTCATTTTTCACTCAGAGCTTAATTATGCCTTTGATTTTGATATGGAGAAGGTTGTTCATGCCTTTGGGTCATCCCGTTTGGATTACTTTAATGTGTTGTATCTGGGTGTGACTCAGGCCTAATAATATTTTTAATTATATATTGTAGCTCTTTTCAAGACCTCAAGGTGATGATCATTCTGCACTTTCTCATCAGGTTTTCTGTAGTCAATTGCTGTCTAGAACTTGTAGCATCCGCCCCGACACTATAAGACACTAAAGCTGTGTCTGAAATTGATCAATTGTTTACACAGCAAATGCCCCACAATATGTGTTCTTTCAGAATAGTTCACTAAAAAACCTTTAGAGAATCCTTATCCTATATCTAGCGTTTGTGCGTATACTCTCCCGTTTAGCACTTTTACCTTTGGGATTCATTTATCACTCTTCGTAACTTACCACTTAGTCAAGGCTTCTTATAGATAAGTCTTCGAAAATAAACCGAGTCAATCTGCATAACAAAGCAAATCTAGATGCACTTGGTTCATTGTTTGTACTCCCACAACACATTAAGATTCATCGAGCAGTGCTGTGGAGAGTGAGATTTGATGGTAGACGGCACATCTTTACTGGAGCAGGACTCTTTGGCTCTTTCAACTCTGTGTTGAAGTGTCATTATGCCAAAGGCCTCTCATCTAAAAATTGGCGCTTACAAATCCTGATCGCTCCACTCAAGCTTCTAGCCCAGGGGAAATCTGCTCTTCAACTCAACTGTGATTGAGACGGACACAAGCAACGTCATGCACGTCTGTCCTTCCATCAGATTGACAGACCTTTGAACTGTTTCCGTTTGGATTTTCGTAAGGATCGACACATTCGTTGAAAACATTGATAAGCAGTGACAGTCCTCATGGAATGGACAGTGATTTTTTTTTTTTTTTTTTTGCAGTGTTGGCTAGCCTTAGTATTCAAGTAAGGTCCTAAACGAAGGATGCCTATTACACAATTTTTCTATACTTTACCCCTGACGCCCTGGTACTCCCTCGTAGCTCCCTGTTTCAGGTGGATCATTTTAGGGCCGTGACACACCAAACCGACGGTCGGCCAACGTCTAGCCATCGTTGAGCGTCAGAAGGCTGTTTTTGTCGCCACTAGTTTTTTATGTTGGCTTGGCGTGTCAGGCTTTATAGATCGTTATACACGTTATGCACTTCTCCAGGAAAAGCCCACGCACACACACATCAACCATAGTGAGAGCAAGAGCAACGTCCATCAACGTGCTTCGTTCGGGTTACGGAAGCCGTCGGCAGCGCTGTCATTTTGTTTTTGACCACGAAATCAGTGTGTTTTTGGTCGTCAGGGAAAGATAATCTTGTTCAGCTTCCCAAAGAACCCAGCGTTAAGGGAACAGTGGATGCAATGCGTTTTTGCGGGGCAGCAACGGAGTTGTGAAAGTGTGTTTGTTTGTTCCCGGCATTTCGGTGACGAATGTTTTATAAACAAGGCCCAGTTCAACGCTGGATTTGCAGATCGTTTGAAACTGAAAGATGGAGCGGTTCCCAGCGATAAAAGATCCTGGTCATGAGTCGGAATTGCAGGTGGAAAGTAACATAAAATGTCTGTGTTTTGTTGGCAATCGGCGCGTAAGTGCATATAATGTAAACAACACGAACCTGTAGTGAATCAAAATTTATCCATGGATAGTGTGTGACTCTTTACCTCCAGGAGCTCGGATGTTTTCGGAAAGCTTTGGTTCAGCGTATCTGTCTTTTATAAATCTGATCAAACTAAAGACTCTTCTGAGATATGAAGGATGCAGTACTACTCTACAGGTACTCAAGATTAACATGAGATTGGCAGAAACTGTGTGTTTTATGTGCCCTTTAAGTTTTAGCACGTTCTCAGCTTCTAGCATGTCTTCAGTTTCTGCAAGACTCCAGTCTGTAGGTGGTAAGCTCCTGCTTAGCTCCCTTGTCAGAGCAGATCCAGGCACCACGGTCAACCCTTCAGCCCCAGAATGCCATCTGTCTACAGCCAGCGGATTCCCAGCTTGCTTCCATGCAGTAGCATGGTAGCATTTTCCCCCCGACTGAATGTGCTTGCTTTTTCAACCCCTCATTATTCGAATATTTGGCTTATTTCTGTGTTTTTCAGTTTCCAAACTCTCACTGTAGCATTATTGATTTGTCTCTGCCGTCAGTGAAGTCAAAACAGTTTGAACCCCGGGGTTGATTATTCTGTTAAGTCGCCTTTAGCGGGAGGCTCATTTGTATTTGTGTCAACGCTTTGTCTCGATCCTGGCCACGGTTTCAAAGTGTCACTCAAAACTAATAAAAGATGGGGAGGCAGTCGCCGTTGCCACGTTACTGGATTCTCGTCTTTCTCTCGAGAGCAGCAGGGGAGTGAATGCTTGTAGCAGTAAAGCAGACAGCCGGTTCTCACTCTCTGAATGAAAGAAATCCGGTTTCCGAGTTGGACGTGTCTGCCGGCGCCCGCTTCGAGCAGTTCTTTAAGCAACTACAGCAGAATGATGAGAATGTGTGTTTAAGGCTGCCTTGAACCCTGTGTGCAAGGGCCCTGGGGAACCTTGAGGAAAATCCGCTGCCTGCTAACTAACTTCTGTCAGTATGCAGCGAGTGAAGTGTGTCCAGGATTAGACCGTGAACCCAGGTCAAAAGTGTGCAGCAGTGCTGGAGACGCTACTTGCATGCGATCACATGCACAAAGTTTCACATATTTTAAGTTAGTTAAAGGTAAAGTGTGTTATTTCAGTGCCACTAGCATCACCGAACTGAATTGCTAAATAAAAATGAGTCCAATTCTCACTATAAACTAATTATTAACTATGACTTTTCCCTTAATAAACTCCTAATTACTGCGTATTAGTAAGGTAATCGTTAAGTTTAGGTATTGGGTAGGATTAAGGGATGCAGAATAAGGCATTATTAAGTGCTTTAAGTAGTAATAAGCAGCCAATATCCTAGTAATATGCATGCTGATAAACAACTAAGTAATAGTTGAGAATTGGACCCTAAACTAAAGTGTTAACAAAAAATGACTGTTTTCAAACAGGTTTCCTGAACACTCCCATCATCGGATAGACCCTAAACTAATGTCATTGGTTGAGCCGGTGTTGCTATCCCTTGTGAAAAAGAAGTGCACTTAATTGTATTGAATGTGCACTTGTAGTGTACTTCAAATCTTAAAAGTATGTAAAAAGAAACTGTACTTGCAGACAATATAGTATTAATGTGTAAGTGTACTTAAAGAGAGTCAAAGTACACTTATTTTTTGTGTTGACTAGCTTACTAAAATACATGTAGTGTACTTGATGATTTATAAGTTTAACTGTTGTGTGTTATCCAATATTAAATTTAAAGCTAATGTATTTAAATGTATTGAATTGCAACTTTATCATTATAAATGTGTAATTAATTATGAATATTTAGATACATGACACACAAAATTAAATATAAATTAAAGTATATTTTTGTTTACCATAAATGCTTGGCAGTATAACATATTTCAAAGACTAAATAAGTAATTATGAAATTACATACAGTATAAAGATGCACTTTGGTCCTACTTATCTATCTAATCGCATTTAATATAATACATTCTCATATAATTGTAAAGAACATGCAGTTAAGTGTTCGCAAACTTCGCATTCAGGGAAATCAACTTATGAATTACTTATAATTGTTTATCCAAAAAAAAAAAAAAAGCTTTTAAAAAAACCCTAATAATTGCAACCAAAAAAGTACACACATCACCTTTAAACTACTGTACGTTGCCTTTCTTAAAAAAAACATCCATTTAAAAAAAAAAGAAAAAAAAAAGTTAAAATTAGGTAAAATTTTTAAAATAACAGTCAAAAACATAGTAACTCAAGGTTGGACTTCAATAAATCTAGTTGTTTGGAACTAACCATCTGAACCTGAATGAACTGATTCGCTAAAATCTAACTTCCTAAACAATACTAGTAAGTCCCCCCCACCCCACCACCACCACCACCACCACCAAAAAAATAGTGCAGTGTGTAAAAGTGATTAGCATTGCACCGCCAAAAGTTGCATGTTATTTTGAAAGTATCTGAATACTGAGGGGTAACACTGATCCAGCACTGATGTCTGTACAGTATGGCTGTATAGGAGAGGTGTGAGACGACATTCCTGTGTTTTCTCGGCTCTGAGGGATCCCTGCAGCTGCAGCTTCACACCTCACAGAAGAAACCTGTTCAGACCGGTCAGATATGAAATGACAACACTACAGGGCCTGTTTGAGTGTCAGCGGAGCACCATCACTGAACTGGAGAGGGGCTTTATCACTGGCTAGTGTCAGTCACAGGCTGTCTCACACATGCAGGCGGTCTAATGTATGTGGGCTCTCTATGACACCGGCATCCACGACAGAAACCTCCGATCTTAAAGGCACGTTCACTCCACTGTTCACTGTTAGCGATATCGTGATGTGCGCTCTGTAGTTTTAGCGCTTATTTGCAGGGTGGATTCTGACTGGCTGTCAATGTTTTTATTGTTCATCAGCTGGAAAAAAATCGCAGATGTTGCTATAGATTTGTGAATCTATGTCTTTATCATTATAGTTATTGTCCTTGGTGTGAACGGGCCTTAATTCTTGACTTAAAGTCCCCCTGTGGTGAAAATCAAGCTTTTAATGTTGTTTATATGTCTATGTGGTGTTTTTAATATGCTTTAAGACAAACCATGTGTAAATTCATAAGTCGACACCATTGCTGAGTATTTTCTCCTTAAAACTGCAGTGAACCAAAGACAGTCTCAAACACACGCTTTGAAATCGCTGGTGTTTCTGACGTCACAAACTACCTTGTAACCAATCAGATCAACGTGTGATCGTCAGTGAGTGGATCTCTGAGCTGAGTGAGTGAGTGGAGGCGGGGCTCATTTGCATATTCAGAACCACGTATACTAAATGAGGCAAGAGTGTCGAGTTACATTCAAGATATTTTAAGGCATGACAATTTTTTTTCCAAGGAAAAGATGTTTAAATATGTCATTTTGGTGATTAAAGATGAGTTTTAAGGGATACAATGATTGACTTCAGGGGGACTTTAAGATTTGAAAAAGTTATATTTCCTAAGTGAAATTACGATGGCTACTAAACAGATGAAATAGGATTCTAAGTTAGGAGGATTTTTCTGTAATACAGTGAATATTTTCAGTTAAAACAACTCTATAACCAGAAGGATTCTCAGTTATGGATTATATGCAATATTAACTTTTTCTCAAATGTTCTAATATTTATAAAATGAGAAATGTATACATTAATAATAAACTTACTTGAAATTCCTAAAGAGAAATAAAAATAGAAACAAATCGCCATTGTAAATGTACAGTAGGATCAATGTTCCTGCATAGTCTTTTTTTTTTTTTCAGGGGAAATCAGCAAATATGCAGCGCTTATTCATCTGTGATAGGACTATATGCATTAATAATGTATTATTTAATCATATATGTGTCATTATTTACATGTGAATGGATGATTACTATAATTACATTTATTATGTGAATGTTAGATTTAAAAGTAAATAACAGTTATTTGGTAAAATAATCCTAATAAAATAAGTTAATCTAAGTGAACATAAATATGATTAAATATTAATAAAATAACACACTCATTAAGCACACATATAAATACATATATCTGAATAAATCTATCGATGTGTCTGTATAAACCTTATCATCTTGGCTCATGAATATTAATTAGATGATGAGCCCTAGCCATAAAATATTTATGCGGCTGGCTTTTTTTTTTTTTTTTTTTTTTTTTTTTGCACGACAGTTGAAATTCTTGAATGTAATGATTAATTAATAAAAAAAATAAAAAAATAAATATTAATAATGGTTGCTATACCACTGTGACCCACCCAAAATAAATATAGGAACATTGTGTGGGCAATTTGGAGAAATCTAATGTGAAATATTTGAGTTCACATTGAAATGTCTCACTTTAGATGTGCAGACCTTGGTATTTGAGCACACATTTTAAAACTTTTTTTTTTTTTTTTTGTCTTAAGAGAAAAATCTGTGAAGCAGAGTTCTCCATTTATTGCTATTTAGCCGAAACAACTGTGATATCACAGAGATCTCAGTTGTGACTTGTCTCTCCTATAAGGTTAGTCTCAAATGTCCGATGTTTCTTTGTTTTACTCGTGAATCAAATGTAGATGTATGATAATATCATTCAGAATGAAGCTGTCTGTGGCTCTGTGATTTGCCCAAAGGGAAAAGGAAAGAAAGCACAGGATTCACGCGGCTCTTGTCTTTCACGCTCGTCTCGCACCCTCAGTTTTGCAGGTGTCCGAACTAAAGAGGCGTATTCTTCTCATTGAAGTGAAGAAGAGAAAGGCGATCTGACCGCTGTGTCTGTCACCTCTGGCTCCGAGAGACAGCTCTCCTTCTGCCTCGGCCCGTTCACACTGCGCTGTCACCTCTCATACAAGTGCGATTGGCTGAAGCTCTCAATTACACTTGACAGATTATTGTTCTACGAGCCAATTTGCTGCAGGCCATTAAGAAAGACGCATCCAACAAGTCACGAGCTGAGAAAGACACCTGCTCCCAGTGTGCTCATTTTAGTGATTTGATGGCCTGAAGGGGAAAACAATCGTATTTGGCCTCGACTCTTGGCAACCCAAACACACGAGAACCTCCTACATCAGGACATCATCAAGATCCCAGAAACCATTCAAAGGAGAAACCCTGAATTGAGATATTAAGAATAAGACCCACATATAGCCATAGTACTGTAATTTAATCCTGTTTTGCCAAGACGCCAGTGAGATTAAATATGTAAATTATTTAATTATTTTATAAATAACAAATCACTAATCACTAATCGTGTTCTGGTTTTATGATTTTACACAGACACATAGAATTGTCTCTTATATCTTCATTGTTTTTCCAAGACAGCAATTGTTTTGTCTTGTTTTTTTGTTTTGTTTTGTGTTTATTGTTTTGTTGTGTTTTATTGTTTTGTTGTGTTTTTTTATTGTTTTGTTTTGTTTTGTCTTGTTTTGTTTTGTTTTTTTGTTTTGTTTTTATTGTTTTGTTGTTTTTTATTGTTCTGTTGTGTTTTTTTATTTTTTATTGTTTTGTTTTTATTGTTTTTATTGTTTTTTTTGTGTGTTTTTTTGTTTTGCTTTATCTTTGTTCTGTTTTATTGTTTTGTATTTTTTACTTTTTTTTATATATGCATGATGTAATAATTTCCATCTGCTTCCTGATATTAATTATTGAGGACAAGATCCACGTAGCTTTATAATATTATTATACTTTGAATGTGTTTTCTCAATACACCATTGAGATGAAATGTGTAAATTATTTATTTATTTACCTGTTTATTTATTACTTGCCTCACTTTTCTTCACTTTTTTCTTCACTTTTATAATTGTTTTATAATTTAGGACAAATATATTAAATTATTTTACATTTTTAATTTTTAATTATATTAAGTTGGAGTAATGATGCAGAGACTGTAAGACACATGAGGGTTCTTGACTATGGTTGATTATGCCTTTTATGCATAGAAAAAAAAAAAAAATATATATATATATATATTAGTTAAATAAAAAAAAATGCAAATACTGCAAAGTATATAGTCATTCATGACTATAAAAATGACAGTATTTATAGCTGTTACATTTTCTTCATTTGCTGTTCTGACAAATGGAGTCCTTTGTCAGACCAGACCGCTTAATTTCGTGACCCCTGCGAGTGTGGGACAATAACCAATACAACCCTCATCCGTTCTCCCATTCCAACTTACTGTGGAAGTCTGAGTCCAGACCGACTGACACACAGCAGATCTGCAGATGCTCAAACAGACACAAAGAGCGATGGGTGGGTCACTATTTCTTTAGTGAATCTCTGAGCATCTGTCAGTGCAGAACACATTAATCGGGTTATCTGGTGGGCGTCGGCATCAGCAGGTGATGAGCTCAGCTCTGTCCTCATTGGCTGAAGTCTGAGAGGCTTTGATTGACAGGTGTGTTCAGGGTCTTGTTCTGAGAGGCTTTGATTGACAGGTGTGTTCAGGGTCTTGTTCTGCTCAGTCGAGTCCTGTGGAGGTACGAATCCCCCCGTCTCTGATAAGAGGGAGACACAAGGTCCTGACAACACATTTATCTCCGCTTTGTAATGCGATCGGCCTCTCCCTGCGGTGGAGCGTCTCCCCTGGCAACGACCTCTCGTGAAGGTCAGCGTAGCTGAGAATGGTGAACAAGTCGATCAGGGTAAAATATATCACCGTAATAGTGTAAAACCAAGGTGTTGAGTTTCTTGCTCTTGTGTTTTACAAAAAAAGAAGAAAAAAACTCAAACAAGATTGATAGTGTGACTCTCACTGCTCATGATGTGATGTGAAGGAATCGAATCAAATAGAAGAAACAGTCTACAAATACATTTTTGACAAATAATATCTCTTTTATATTAATTCTTTTGCCAATACAGCAATGAGATTAGATAATAAAATTAGATTATAAAACTGTTTATAACTTAATGTAATAAATAACATAAAATAACATAACATAACATATATAACATAACAACGTAACATAACATAACATATACAGTATAACATAACATATAACAACATATAACATTGCATAACAACATGTAACATAAGATAACAGCATAACATATAACATAAAAACAAATAACAGCAACAACATGTAACAACATGTAACATATATAACATAAAACATATATAATATAACATAGCACAACGCATAACTCAAAGTATTCAACATACACAAGGGTTTATGGCATCAAGTCATGAATCAAATTCTACTTTTTCAAGACAACAATGAAATCTTTTTCATCTCAGTTGTTTCACCAGGACAGCAATGAGATTAAATGTATAAAATAATTGATCTAATAATATAATATAATATAATATAATATAATATAATATAATATAATATAATATAATATAATATAATATAATATAATATAATATAATAATTCAAAATGCATGACTACAAAAAATTATTAATCAAATTCTGCTTTAAGACAATAATGAAATCTCTTTCATATATCAATTGATTAAATGTATAAAATGTATTTATTTATTTATAATATAATATAATTATTATATATAAAACAATGATAGAATTTCAAATAAAAGTAATTATAATATTTTTAAACTGCAGATTTTTCAAGATTCCAGTCTGCTATCAAAAGTAATTTCAATATGAACTCAAACATCGTTCATTGTGTTTTTCCAAGACTGAATTTTCTGAGCTACTATCCACATCGATAAAACATTCCTTACTTTGTGAATTTTTATTTATTTCTCCTATACATTTATAAGAAAAAGCTTAGACAAACATCTTTAAATCTGACAGAGCAATGAGAGCAACACACACATCACTTCACACAACACTCAATAAATAATAACGGGATCCAGCACCAATTATTATTAGTCTGTGTGGTTGATATTCTAGACGTGTCTTAAGGGCATAAAGGACTGGTGTGCATTTTCATTAGCTCATCTGTATGCAAATTCAAGATCAAACAGAGGCCCCTCCCCTTTACCAGAACGGGTCTAAACCTCTTACTGATGATGAGCCAAAACAAGTTAAATCTAGAGCTTTTTAAAAACGCATTTAACAATATCATTTATTATGTACTTGATTAAACTTTGGATTATTAGAAGATAGTTAATTCATAAAACGTGCTTTATATATGTTTAGAGAATATTTAAAAGCACAATTAATTCATAAAACACACTTTAAAAGCACTTTGCAGAATGTTAAACATCTTTCCCAGTCGTCATCATGACTGGTCCACTTTTGATCTGTGAATCCCTGTGTCCGCTGTGGACAGGACTCGTATTACACTGTCCATCTCACTGGCATCTAGTCTCCATGACGGAAAATCATTTCTTTTGCAATTACCTCCATGGCACTGTGAAATGAAATGTCATCCTGTTTGGTGGTTTTGGGCTTTCTGAAAACTCTCGTGTTGCAGCTGATTTAATGCAAACCTGTCACTGATGTTTCCTTTAAATAAACGTCATCTCAGCTGTTTGAGCGAGATCGCCTGACCATAACCCTCTCTGGAGGGCCGATTCGAGTGAGTATTTAAAGGGGTGGTTGATTATGATTTCACTTTTCTAACTTTAGTTGGTGTGTAATGTTGCTGTTTGAGCATAAACAACATCTGCAAAGTTACAACGCGTAAAGTTCAAAGCAAAGGGAGATATTTGCTTTTAAAGAAATCGTTTTTTTAAGGACTACAACAAACGGCTGGTCGGGACTACACAACATTCCTCCTGGGTTAGTGACATCACCAACCCTAGAATTTACATAAACCCCGCCCCCGGAACACGATTTATAGATTATCATGACAGAATATGCTAATCAATGACTTGAGATAACTACAAATAAGCTACATATATTCATCAACTAACCATTCAGAAACGTCCTGTTGCTTCTACATGTTGTCACTTCTTCTAGAGTCTCTCCATCATTGTCTGACTTCGGTTTGAACATAAAAGGCAAAAAGTTTTGAAATTTTCAGTGCATGTGTGTGTGAGGTAAAAGGACACAAGCTGTTGAAGCTCCGCCCCCTGTGCCGGGAGCAGCAGCTCATTTGCATTTAAAGGAACAGACACAAAAGGTGCGTTTTTGCTCACCCTCAAAAAGTGACAACTTTAACATGATATATACAAATATTTGTGGGGTATTTTGAGCTAAAACTTCACATACACACTATATGGCATTATACCACCCCTTTAATATTTTTGCAGCTAAACATAAACAATTCCAAACTTTATTTGTAGATCATTTCATTCATTGGGGAGCAGGGGAGTCTCAAGAGAAGCCAGGTGATCCCTGTATTTCTGTTGATATGAAAAATCGGGTACATTTACCAATATAGCGAGTGAATTATGTATGCGATGTACAGTATATTATGATCTTATGATGAACTATACGCCTTTCTCCACTGACACTGAAGTTGTTCAAAGCGTTTCTAAGGATGCTGATTTTTAGAGGGCAGACTGAACATGGTTTGTGTAATATTAGCAACACATTATTAGCTGTTTGATAACATAGTCAAGCAAAAGGCTAATCATATTAATCACCGTTTTGTGTCTGACAATGTAATGAGCGAGACATTAAACTCATTATCATTCTGATACATCGACTTGTAGTCAAAGCTGTATAATTCCCTCTTCCTCTTCTTCTTCTGAATCAGTTTCTGGTTCAAACATACAATATGTGGCTGAATTAAACCAGTATTTACACTTGCCATTGTGCAGCGTTTACTACAGTAAAGTTAAGCGACTGGATCAGGTATTTTGAGATTGTGTGAGTGAGTGGAGGCGGGGCTAATTTGCATATTCATGTATCAGGTATTTTGAGCTTGTGTGAGTGAGTAGAGGTGGGGCTAATTTGCATATTCATGAATCCGCTTATACTAAATTAAGTAAGGGTGTCGAGTTAAGCTGTTTTAAGGCATGAATATATTTTTTTTTCACAAATATGTCATTTTGATGAGTTTAAGGGATACAATTTTTGACTACAGGGGGACTTTAAATAAAAAATATGAACATTAAAATCTCCATTGACTAGAATTATAGGCAGTGATAAAATGGTTCAGGATTCCTGATGTAACTTTTATAGATGATCTCGACAGTCTTTCTGCATCAGCTTCTCTCTTTCTCTCCTTCCTCTGCTTTTTTCTGCTTTTCTGGATCATGTACTATCAGATTTTATGTTATAGGCTTCTGGGCTTTATACTTACACATATATTTTCTACATTTTGGAAAACGATGTTAGTATGTCAATGCAGGCGGTTTGCAGTCAGAGTTTGACCTCAGTATGAACTGTGGCTTTGGGTTTCAGTCAGTGGATGTGATGTGAATGTACAGTATGCTGGTGATATCTCACATTGATGCAGTGCTAATGTATCAGATGGGAAGTGAAGTTTTATTGTGTTAGACTTCTGATGAGGCAGTCTCCTGGGAAAGAGAAGCTCGTTCACTAATGTGTGTGTCCGTCAGCAGTCGGCCGCTTCTGGGAAACCGGCTCGGAATATAATATAACCCGTGGGCATACGCTGACATTCATCTCTATAGTTAGAAGAGATGAAGACCTCGGTAGTTAAAAGGAAATAGATGAACCTGTGGTAAGCCCACATTATAAAACAAACCGTTGTTGTCACAATCTTTATTGGTAACTGGTAGGTTTTCTGATATAAATTGGGTTTGCAATTTTAGGGGCACCATTTTCAACTGAAAACGTAAAACTTTGTATGCATATTGACCGTTCGTTTACACGACAACGGCGTTTTGGGTGCCTGAAAATGCAAAGTTTTGAAAACGGGTTTCAAAGTGCAAGTTTTTGAAAACGTTCTCTGTGTAAACAACAAAAAACGTGAATCTCTGAAGACGATGACGTCATGCACATGCGTATTACGTGTTCAGTCTATAGTGTTTAATCAAGGACACAAGCTGTTGTAGCTCCGCCCCCTGTGCCGGGAGCAACAGCTCATTTGCATTTAAAGGAACAGACACAAAAACGATGCGTTTTTGCTCACCCTTAAAAATGGACAATTTTAACATGCTATATAAAAATATCTGTGGGGTATTTTGAGCTAAAACTTCACATACACACTCTGGGGACATTGAAGACTTATTTTACATCTTGTGAAAAGGGCATACCACCCCTTTAACCAAACACAGATTAGTTTAGCACAGGTTAGTTTTGGAACCAGCTGTCTGGTTGACTCCATTTAAACTCATAACAGAAGGTCTTGCTGACCGCTATAAAATATTTACCTCTGCTTGTCAGACTCATGCAACATTTACCGGCTGGGAAAGGTGACATGCAGTTCTCAGTGTGAATCCTCCCTGAACTGGGTCATGTTATGGCTAGCTGTTTTCTCCTGTAGGTCCTTCTTAGACAGCACATTTATAAAACTACACAACATATGACTGGAGCTCAAACAGCTCTCTTATTTGGACCGAAGCCATGTTAAGATTGCACAAACCTCAATATGAATATTTCATGAGAGGAAAATGAAGGGTCGTCAACCTAAGTCTCATCTTTTAGTAAAAGATGATGGAATGGTAGTTGGTCATTCTTAGTAAACAGTGCCATTTATGCAGAATTTTTTATTATTTTTTAATGATTACTTATTCTGCATAACAATTTAAATATTGAGCTTGACAAGGCTGATATACAGTAAGTGCAAATATAATTACATACTAATAAAAATTGTAAGAGAAACTTACTTTTATATGGTCCCCCTGAGGTGAAAACCAAGCTTTTAATGTTGTTTATATGTCTCTGTGGTGTTTTTATATGCTTTAAGACAAACCATGTGTAAATTCATAAGTCGACACCATTGCTGAGTATTTTCTCCTTAAAACTGCAGCGAATCAAAGACAGTCTCAGAAACACGGTTTGAAATCGCTGGTGTTTCTGACGTCACAAACTACCTTGTAACCAATCAGATCAACGTGTGATCCTCAACGAGTGGATCTCTGAGCTGAGTGAGTGAGTGGAGGCGGAGCTCATTTGCATATTCATAGAACCACGTAAACTAAATGAGGCAAGGGTGTCGAGTTACATTCAAGATATTTTAAGGCAAGAAGAAATATGTCATTTTGGTGTATTATGTAAATAAATATGTAATTATTAACTACAGGGGGACTTTAAGGGACAAATGTCAATTCATAACGTCAAATTCTCAGAAAATGCATAAAACGTTTAACAACTACATTGTGTTTTGTGGTGTGTACTGATCTTACACGTTTAACCTTATTAATTATTATTCTCAAGCTGCAAGCTGTTAGTAAATCTGGCCCTATATTTTTAATTAAAATCTAATGGGGAGCAATAGGTACATGTCAGTTCCTTAATATTCCAAACATTCATTAATAGTATAATTAACTCTTTCCCCGCCAGCGATTTAAAAAAAAAAAAAAAAGTGTCCAGCCACCACCAGCGTTTTTGATCATTTTCACCAAATTTTCATGGCCCCCAGAATATGAATATCTGAACATTCAATATATCAAAAAGAAAGAACAGACACTCTGCTTAAAAAAAAAAAAAAAAAAAAAACATTTTGTTATAGCTTCAAGCATTCCTTTTTTATCAACACTTGAATGTGGGTAAGTTTCATTAAAAAAAACAACATTTTGAGCAAAATCTTAGAAAATCCAGTTTTTGTAAAAAACTGCGTCCGTTTTGGATTCAGAACGATGATCAAAACACAGATGGAGTAAATCGAGTCAAGATTTATCAACATCAACACCATCAACACCTCAAAGCTTCACAGTCCTTTAGCTCGTCCTGGGTCGACGTTTCGTTCAGTAACATTAGGCAGTTTTGATTTATATGCTGTTTAATGCTGATGATCGCGTTATTTTACATATGCATCTTCACACCTAAGATCGCTCTTTTCTGCATTTTCTTCGCCTGTGTTTTGATCTGGAGATTCTGTACTCTTTCAGAAGATGTGTTATAGCGCCCCCTAGCGTATAACTGTGAAAACACAGACATTTTCGTTAATGGCGGGGAAATAGTAAAAACAAACAAAAAAAGTTTGTCATGTTCACTCTGCATTACACACTCAAACAAGTTCATATTGTCTATTATCCCAGTAATAAGTAATGGCGATATATTTCACACAGTTCCCCTCACTGTGGTGGAGCCTTTGCTTCAGTGATAAGCTCCATCTCTTCTGTTCACTGCTGCTCAAACCCACGCTGCGGTCAGGTTGGTCTCTTTGTTTTCATTCCAGACCTTCCCAACCCCAGATTTATCTCCTCATATCCAGTTTTAACAGCGTCGGTAAATCGACTCGCTCTACAGGCCTAAAAACCCTGTCGCAAAATGGAGGGAGCCGTTTGTCCGAGGGCCTGTAAATTTCTGGAGCTTTTTAAAGAGCAGCCTGCCGCCTCTAAGACCCAATAAAGAAGAGTATCCAGAGTCTCACATGAACCATGAATGAGCTTCAGCCCAGCGGGGAAGAAGAGACCTTATACCCGCTCAAATTCTCTTCTTGGTTTGACTGGAGTAAATGGAAATTGGGGGCCTTAAAGGGATAGTTCACCCAAAAATGAAAATTAGCCCATGATTTACTCACCCTCAAGTCATCCTAGGTGTATATGACATTCGTCTATTAGACGAATACAATCAGAGTTATATTAAAAATGTCCTGGCTCTTCCAAGCTTCACAATGGCAGTGAATGGGTATATTATTTTGGAAGTCCATAGAAGTGCGTCTATCTAGGATAAAAGTGCTCGAAACGGCTCTGGCGGGGTGATAAAGGCCTTCTGAAGTGAAGCGATGCGTTAAATATTCATATTTAAAACTTTATCGACTAAAATAACTAGCTTCCGGCAGACGGCTGTATGCAAGTCGACTTACCCCAAGAGAGTAAAACTTGACGATGTAAGACGTATGATGTAGGAGTAGCGTAAGCTTCGACGCCTCTTGCGGTTCAAGCAAACAGGGCTGGGCCACAAACTCAAGCTCCTCCGACATTTTTCTTAAAAAATTCTCGTGTTAGACTTCTAATTCGTGACTGGTGTTTTGTTTTGCTATATCCTCTGCGCTTCCGCGTTCATCATTAAGTTGTGCGTCAAGTGTTATTCTTTCACCGTAAATCTAGGAAGCTAGTTATTTTAGTCTATAAAGTTTTAAATATGGATATGTTTCTTACACCAACGCATCGCTTCACTTCAGAAGGCCTTTATTACCCCGCCAGAGCTTTGATGGACTTCCAAAAAAATATACCCATTCACTGCCATTATGAAGCTTGGAAGAGCCAGGACATTTTTTAATATACAGTAACTCTGATTGTATTCGTCTGAAAGAAGAATGTCATATACACCTAGGATGGCTTCAGGGTGAGTGAATCGTGGGATAATTTTCCTTTTTGGGTGAACTATCCCTTAAGGGGACCCTGATCTGAGGTGGTTACTTTTCTCTGCAGGGTTTTACCCTCGCTATGGCTCACATTATGTGCAATGTGCACTTTCATTCACTGAAATGTCAGAAATCACTGAATCATCTTAATGCGAATGTGTAAAACATTATAAAACCTCACTTAGATGATACAGAGAGACCAGACGTAATAAAGTTCTTCTAGCATGAAAATGTAATTCCTCATGTTTTGCTGCTGATCAGCAATTGTGAGTACATTTTGTCTGTGAAGATTGTACAAAGTAACATGTATAGCACACAGCAGGCGCATAGCATACTAGTTAAAAATAGACGCTTTCATAATTCAACGTTTTTCGAATACCTCCATTTTCACACTCATGCGAACTTGGGAAGAGCATCTTCAAAAAGCTCAGGTTTCAATCACAGTCTCAGTGTGATCGAATAGCCAATGCATATTCATTTTCTAATGTATCAGGATTAGTGTACGCGCAGCCTTAGTTTGAAGTTCTCGTCATCCAATCGATTGTTAGTTTTCTTGTGCAATGGTCATGTTAGATTAGCGATTTGGTGATGTGCTGTTAAACAGTGGGACAAGCTGACCATTGAGTGGACTGTCCTGTCCAGTGAAATCACACTAGAGTCTGGCCAATAAACTCTAATGGCCCTGTCAATCCCCATCTCCAGTTAGTAGCGTGTTCTTGTGTACTGAGATTGATGCCTGGGCCACCAGGACGGGGTGTGTGTGTGTGTGTGTGAGGTCCAACAGCACAGCACTGGTTCCCATGTAGCATCTCCACCAGTGTAATGAATCACTCAACAAATGTTGGTCTTGGACTTTCTGGCTGGAGAGGACGAAACAGAGGAAGAATAAAACAGCAGGGAGAGTTTCCACTGCCACCAAAACACATTGCCTGAACCGTATACTTGAAACTATGAATATTTGCTTTACTGGACCCTGCTGAAACGACCAGTTTAAACCAGCATGAATTCCCATGCCGGCTGGTTTATGCTGGTTTGATGCTGAAATTTTCAGCATCATTACTCTTCAGTGTCACATGATCCTTCAGAAATCATAATAATATGATGATTTGCTGCTCAAGAAACATTTCTTGTTATCAATGTTGAAAACCGTTGAGTTGATTCATATTTTCGTGGAAACCCTGATAATTTTTCTTTTTTTTTCAGGATTCTTTGATAACAATATTTATTTGAAATGGAGTTTTTCGGAACAGTATAATAGTCTTTTACTGTCACTTTTGATCAATTTAAGGCATCATTCTGTATAAAAGTAACATTCTGTTGTATTGTAGATGGAAGACTGACTATAAGATATAGAAGACAAAAGTAGTAAAAGTAGTACAAAAGTAGTAGCGCATCAATATTGTGTATATATATATATATATATATATATATATATATATATATATATATATATTAAACACCTTTCCTAATTAGGCCTACACTGCATAAACCATATCTTTTATGATAAATAAATGTATCATAAATAAATAAATAATATCATAAGAAAAAAGATCATAGATTAGTTACGGTTATCAATAATTGGTAAATTATTGGTTATTATTTATCTGTAAATTAACCAAAGGATTAATCAACTACTCATAAAAATATCAATAGATTAACCGAGAGGAAAAAGATTATTTGATTAATCAGGGGAAAAATGATCGGTAGATTAATTGATAAAAAATGTTTTGTCCCAGCCCTACTGTTTTGTCTGATGTCTTGTCTGATTTTTTGTTCTTGGCGCTCTTACATTATACTTATGAACTGTGACACAAAGCCTTCTGGGACAGTGTTTAGGAATCCTGGCTGCTTGGTCAGTCGTGGCCTTCTGTGCTCATATATTGTGGCATAATAACTGGTAAACTGTATAGTTGTTTGGCATATTTTTCTACATAATGTCATGTCTGGTATCACTACTCTCTGCCTCCTCACATAATAAAATAATTTCATCTGAAATAATTATTTACTTTTTAATAATGCATTTATTAATTTGCTTAATAAAGTCCACTTTACATCAGGGTCTGGATCCGGACTGAGTTTTTTTTTATTTTGCATTAATAACCATGCATTGTCTCTTAAATATACTGTCAATATTTTATACTGTAGCCATACAGAAGTGTTTCTAACTATGCCTGGATTTTTGTCTTTTCTTGATTTGCTCATATCAGTACTAGTACTTAGACAGAAATCTCCCCAGAAAGTTTCCTTTAAGAGTTTAAAAGCTGTTCTGTTGTAAAAGACTGATTTTGTGTATAGTTTATAAGGGTATGAAAGCCCTCAGCATGCTCAGTGAAAGCTTTCTGTCTGCTGTTATAAAGCAGAGCCTGTGGAGATGAATGAATGCTGTTCTCTGTTCAGCGCTGATAGCATCTCTCACTGCATGCTCTTTCACATTAACAGAGAGTGAGAGCATGGCATGTCTGTAACCGACTAATGCCAGACAAAGGAATCCACATCACTTTTCTCTCCTTGTCCCTCACAAAGACACGCATGTATACGAGTCTTTATGTTCACCTGCATGGGTCTCTGCTTTGAGCTTTAGCGGCGATGCTAATGCTAAAGCAGCTCATACAATCTTACCATAAGTGGAGATATCTTACAGCAGAAATTACAAATTACAACTGTGCTTGAGTAAAAGTCCTAGAGTATCTGATTTATACTTCAGTATTTTCCTTGTACTGAATGTAGGCTCAGAGAGATGCACTAGTTCTCAACACCTAAGAAACATGCTAGTGGAAAACAAGAAACAGTTGATTTGTCAGGAGAGCGATCACATGTTTATTTTCCAAAATGAAAATAAAACTGAACACCTCAATATTGCAATCGACACAACAGCCTCAAAAAGCCCATAAGTAAACCAAAAACTGTACTTGCATAATATAATATTAGTTAAATAAAAGGCAGCTTAAGTGTAATTAAATAGAGTACACTTTCATTAATGTTTCTTAACACACTTTCTGTAATGATGTCAGATTAAGTTTTGCTTTAAAGTGCATTGTAAATTATGTTTTAATAATCTTTTATGTCGTGCTTTAAAGAAATGACTAACTTCCTAAAGCACATGTAAAGTATCATTTTAAATGGTGTTTTACAACTTTTGCAACTTCAAATGTGTAATTACAAACATATTTAAATACATGACATTGTTTTAATAGAAATTATATATAAGTATATTTTAGTTTACCATAAATTCTTGTCCGTTCATTCCGCAGCACTTTAACCATATTTCAAAGACAAATGTACTTAAGTGGGTCAAAAAGCACTCTAAAGTTAAGCTAATTTCATTTAATGTAATTTATTTTCACATGCAGTTAAATGTCCAAAAACATTACATTCAGTTTGCACATAGAGTATATTATTTTCTAGGGGTGTGCATTGGCACTGCCCTCACAATTCGATTCGATTACGATTCACCAGGTAACGATTCGATTCAATTCGATTCTACGATGCATCAGAATTCTACTGCACACAACAAGGCAAATTTTTCATCAGTCATGAGGCAATACAAGCAGTCAGATATTGAACAACAGATTTTATTGGCTGCTATGTGTGTATTATCACTCTCCTGTATCTTTGACATAAATGTCATTAAATAAAATAAAATTGAATGGTACAGGGTATTGGATATGGCATTTTCAAACCTGAAAAAGAAAACATAAATCACTGTTTTCAGTGCTTTGAATGAGAAATGTTTCTCTTCTCTCTGCTTGAGAACCATTTTAAATTAAATTTCAACTTTATTGTCCAACTCAAGGCCAGAAAATAAACAGTGTAGGGGTGTAACGGTTCACAAAATTCACGGTTCGGTTCAATACGATACACTTGTGTCACGGTTCGGTACGTTTTCGATACAGCAAAAAGAAAGAAATGCCAGAGAAATTTCCTTGATTTGTTTTTTAATTCTTTTTTTATTAAAACTAACATCATAAAGTATGACATTTTTTTTCTTTGAGCAATGATGGAGCTATAATTGACTCTTCTTAGGAGCATATAAAACAAAACAGCTCCTTGGAAAAAATTAAATGTAGCCTAATATTTTGTGCTTATAAACAAATGTTTATTTTAGTTCAGATTAACATTTGAGGGCAGCAATGTTATTCATAATGTCGAAATAAATCCGACATAACGTTACTTGAAAGCATTATAGCCTACTATTCCTGCCAAACTTCCAAAGTTGCAGTTAGCTGCTACTGTTACTACAGTAAATCCATGGTGAATATTGCAGATCTGTGGACACCGGATAGTTCATTCATGTAACAATGTTTCTTCCAGGTTTCCACGTCAGCGCTGTTTGATCCGTTAATAACGGAGAAATGTGAATGTTTCTCACTAGATGTCGCAGCGATGTTATTACTTTAGTGGCGAGTTCAAATGCTTTCTTTACTGGATCTCTTAGCGCTGTGTAGTATAAGATCGGCTCGCGCTGCTTTAGTTCCAAACTGATAAACAGTCCGTCACGAGTAGCTCAGTTTCGTTCCGCTTACATTGCGTTTGCATTGCGATGCATCGCCGAATCGATTATTGTTGACACCACTATTATTTTCATAATTTGATGTCCCTATGAGGCAGGACTGTAGACAAACATGTAAAACGAGCAGCGACTCTATGAATGAGAGTGAATTGTGATTAAGTGGAGGCAATTGTAGCCTATTAGGCAAAGTGTTTAACGCTTTGCTCATGAAGTGATGAACTTACTGCTTCGATGACCTCAACTGAATTGCTTTAGTGTTCAAATCATGTGGAAGACTTGAGGAACTTAGCTGAATTAAATATAGAGCCCTCTTCAGCCTTTTAAAGAATTAAATAAAATGAAATCCAGCCCTCCTGGAGTGTTTTTATCAGAAGTGTCCTGTTTAGTCCATGACTTCTCCGGGTTTTTTCATCTTTTCAAGAGTTATTTGATATCTCATAGAGATATTTCATTTACTTTGCCCAGCATGAGATTACGGCTGTGGATAAAGGAGCATGTTGGCATTAGATGTGAAATACATTTTCATTTGCAGATCTCGCCTAGTTATTTACAATACGTCTACATAAATTACATCCACCCAGATTCATAAGTTTTGCAGTAATGTACACTGCTGTTCAAAAGTTTGAACAGTCAATTTTCTTTGCAAAAAAAATCATACTTTTATTCAGCAAGGATGCATTAAATTGATCAAAAGTGACAGTATAGGACTTTTAAATTGTTGCAAAAACATTTCTATTTCAAATAAATGCTGTTCTATTTTATCAAAGAATCCTGTGAAAAAAAGGAATTGCAGTTTCCACTAAAATATTAATCCTCACAACGGTTTTCAAAGTTGACAAAGCAGCAAATCAACATCATTAGAATGAGTTCTGAAGGATCATGTGACACTGAGGACTGGAGTAATGATGCTGAAAACACAATCAAACCGCCATCAGAACCAAATTTAAAACGTTGGATGCAAAAAATATAATAAAATGGTTTTCACTAAATTAATTAACAATCCAGGATATTAAAGTCATGTTTATATTAAGAGATGTTAATTTTCAGTGGACTCAAATGAAGTTCACAGTACGATCAGTATAAATACTAGTTTTTGAACTCAAACTGTTTGAAGCAATTGGTTTCCCAAATGATATGAGTTACCTTCCATTTTTTACGGTAACATACTGTAAAAAAGAGAGCTGTAAATTAACGGTAAAGGGCTGTAAATTAGGGCTGCAGTTTTTATGTGTTTATGAAAACTAAGTTGTATACAAACATTTAAATTTTTATTTGAGTGTAATACATAAATACCAATTGAATATAATAGTCAGCTTTGTTGTTGATTTTAACCTCTAATATTATAGTAATGTCCCAAACGAGAGGGTTTTCCTGTATAGTTTACAGCATTAGTTTGGAGATATTTTTTCCCTTAATAAAATCAAACTTCCAGTATTGGTAGTCATTCTGAATAATAGGTGGAGAAATGTAGTATCGGTGCATGTCTATAATTGATTGTAATTTTGTTTTCAGGAATACCGCGGTTCCTCAGTCAGCCGGAAGCGGCGTCGGTGCGGGTCGGGGACAGTCACGTGATGAACTGTGAGGTCAACCCTGATCTGGTGTCCTTCATCCGCTGGGAACGAAATAAGGAGCCGGTCGAGCTGGATCAGAGAGTGTTTGCACTGGCCAGTGGCGCTCTGGTCATCAGCAACTCCAGCGAGACCGACACTGGGCTGTACCGATGCGTGATCGAGAACGCCGGACCCATCAAGACCAGCGAAGAGGCGCACTTACACATACTGACGGGTAGGAACATTTACATTACATTTACAATCACATTAATATACCATCATGAACATGTTTATATATATATATATATATATATATATAGTACATTTTGACTGCTTTGTGTGATTTAACGTTTATTATGATTTCCCGTTGGACATTTTTTATAACTGCCTGGAGTTATTCCATTTAGAATCACATGAATAGTTCATCACGAACATAATGTTCCGAATTATGTTATTTCCATGTGTTTTTGTTTTTGTCGTTGTTTTACATTTTGACTGCTTTGTGTGATTTAACATTTAGAATTTTGATTATATTTTAGAATAATAGTAAGTTCATTATAATTATGAAATAACACAATGTAGCAACCATAGAATAATCGGTAACACTTTACATTAAGGTTGATTACAATTAGTTGACTACCTTAATTGACATGAACTAAGAATGATCAATAGCATTTATTAATCTTAGTTAATATTAATTTCAACATTTACTAATACCTTATTAAAATCAGGCTGTATTTGTTAACATTCGTTAATGCACTGTGAACTAACATGAACAAACAATGAACAGTATTTTTATTTGTTTACATTAACAAAAATTAATACATATTTTAACAAATTAATTGCTCATTGTTAGTTCATGTTAGTTAATACATTAACTAATGTTTAATAAATGAACCTTATTGTAAAGTGTTATCGAATAATTTAATATATGAGCTTATTCCTATAGTATTTTGTCTAAAATATTTAAACATATAAAAAAAAACAAAAAAAAACAAGATACATTTATTTGGGAAGTGTATAATAAGATTCTTAAGATAATATGTAATGAGATTCAATCAAATATGCATCTTTTAAGATGCATCATATATTTGAGCTTGTTCATAGTCGCCACATTTATTCGACATCACCGCTTTGCACACTCTGGACTTTCTATAAATCAACTTCATGAGGTTTTTTTACTTTTTAAAGTACCCCTATTATGCTAATTTAAAGGTTCCTAATTTTGTCTTGAGGTCTTATACAATAGGTTTTCATGAAAAAACACTTTCAGTTTCTCATAATAAATATATATATATATATTGCAGCATCAGCTCTTTTCTCACAGTGTCTGAAAAGGCTCGACAAAGGATTCAGCCTCTCTAAACCACGACTTTTCGAGAGCCTACTCTGCTCTGATTGGTCAGATTGCCCAGTCTTTTGTGATTTGTCTACTCTGCTCTAAATGAGATGTTTGTAAATGTAAAAGGTCGGCAAAGTTTTAAAGATCGTAGATCCACTTTGCATGCACTTCCAAAGGATAAGGATTATGACTCTGGCTCAGATTGATACAGTACAACGGCATCATCGTTACTGTTCGTATTACTGTGTATGAGGACAGACTGGGTCATCTGACCAATCAGAACAGAGTAGACCAATCAATCTGAGCCTGAGTCTTAATCCTTATCCTTTGGAAATGCATGCATTGTTGATCAATGATCTTTGAAACTTTGCCAACCTTTTACATTCACAAACAGCTCTATTACTAAGTCTTTTGTAAGAGGCAGGTTGATATTGTCCATGTGGACATTAAAATCCTATATCCGTCCGAATCTACCATTCATTTCCAAAATTCTTGAAAAAACAGTTGCCTCTCAACTCCATCTTCATCTATCCCACAATATCCTGTATGAACAGTTCCAGTGCGGTTTCCGTCCACTTCATAGCACTGAAACAGCACTTATCAAAATCACCAACGACCTCCTAATGGCAGCTGATTCTGGACTCCTTACCATCCTCATCCTCCTCGACCTGAGTGCAGCCTTTGATACCATCTGTCACACCGTCCTCCTCAACAGGTTATCCTCCATCGGCATCACCCACACTCCGTTAGACTGGTTCACATCTTATCTCTCTGGCCGCACTCAGTTCATTCAATTTAAGTCTTTTAAATCCAGTACCTCCGCCGTCACTTCAGGTGTGGAGATAAATGATGACAGGCCCTGGGGCCTCTGCTTTTCATCATTTATCTCCTTCCCCTGGGCAATATCTTCCGCAAATTTAACATTCAATTCCACTGTTATGCTGATGACACCCAGCTCTACCTTTCGACCAAACCCTCGTCCACTCTCCCGCCCTCCTCCCTTACTGATTGCATCTCGGAAATAAAAACCTGGTTTACCCAAAATTTCCTCAAATTAAACAGTAATAAAACTGAGGTTCTCCTCATTGGCACTAAATCCACTTTATCCAAGTTTTTCTCTCACTATTGATAACTCCTCCGTTTCACCCTCCCCCCAGGTTAAGAGTCTGGGTGTCATCCTTGACAGCACATTATCTTTTCAATCCCACATCAATAACATTACCCGGCCTGCCTACTTCCATCTACGAAACATTAATCACCTCCACCCCTCCCTTTACCCCCCACTCTGCCGCCGTTCTTGTCCACAGTCTCGTCACTTCCCGTTTGGACTACTGCAACTCTCTCCTCTTCGGCCTCCCTCACAAATCCCTTCATAAACTTCAACTGGTCCAGAATTCAGCTGCCCGAATCATAACTCGAACCCCCTCCATTCACCACATCACTCCTGTTCTCCAACAGCTTCACTGGCTCCCGGTCCAGTTTCGTATCCAATTCAAAGTCCTTCTGTTAACATTCAAAGCCATCCACAACCTCGCCCCCGCCATATTTGTCTGATCTCTTCCAGGGTCCAACTTCCACCCGCTCCCTTAGATCCTCTTCCTCCATACTAGAGCCCGACCGATAAAGGATTTTTAAGGCCGATACCGATACAAATATTTGGTGATTTAAAAATCCGATATTCCGATATATCGGCCGATATATATTTAAAAAAAAAATCCAGAAACGCGTAACAAAACATGAACAGATTTCCCTAACATTTAGTTATTTGTCGTTATTTAAGAGTCCTCAGCCTTACTAAAATAATATGATAATGCAGTTTAAAAATAAACTTGTTTGTTTTATTGTCACAACAGAACAGAATATATTAAAGTTCTGATAAATATAATGTATAAAAATTAGGGCTGTCAAAAGATTAATCGCGATTAATCGCATCCAAAATAAAAGTTTGTGTTTAAATAATATATGTGAGTGTACTGTGTATAATTATTTTGTATATATAAATACACACACATGCATGTATATATTTAAGAAATATTTGCATACATATACTGTATATATTTATATATAATTTATATTATATATAAATATAATTTTTTTTATATATAAATAACACATTTTTCTTAAATATATACATGCATGTGTGTGTATTTCTAGATACAAATTTAATTATACACAGTACACTCACATATATTATTTAAACACAAACTTTTATTTTGGATGCGATTAATCGCGATTAATCTTTTGACAGCCCTAATAAAAATACAAACTTAAGATATGAAACTTAAAGTCCTTTGAACAAAAAAAAGTCAACTATTATTATTAATATTGACAGTAATAATTCAATTATGTAATGTGTGTGTGTGTGTGTGTGTGTGTGTGTGTGTGTGTGTGTGTGTGTGTGTGTGTGTGTGAAGAACTGATAAGATTGTAAATGTGTACCTTGAAATGCAATGTAAGTCGCTTTTGATAAAAGCGTCTGCCAAATGTCAATGTTATAAGCTACCTTATAATTACAATGTCAACTTGCTTATCCCTTTACCTGCACTCTTTTAATTCTATCCATCTATTCCATCAAGCTACAACAAACCATTTTCAATCATCATTTGCTGCCTGCCTTCTAAAATCTACTACTTAGTGATGCACTAAATAAATTATGTGACTCGTTAATGCTGCGGCTAAACGAAGTCAGCAACGCACACTTGGATTTCACACACGTGTAAAAGAAAAGCTAACTTTTATGCACAGGCTATGTTTGATACTTTTTCTCTATGTCTAAATGTTCACTCCTCGCGTGCCTAACTTACATTTTGCAATGCAGGGACTGGAACTACAGATATGCTAGTTATAAATACAGTAATCATTACTTTATTTAGGCAGAATAAGTTCGTTGTGATTTCCAAGCTCATTGATGTTAGCGATCTTCCTTGTATAGTGCCCTCTAGTGGACAAACTATGCAGCGCCAACAATCATAACATGGTTGAAGGGTGTTTCGTCCGCTTTTATTTTATTTTTTAAATATTCATTTATCGGCCATTATAAATGCCGATACCGATAGTTTGGAAAATGCCTAATATCAGCCGATAATATCGGCCCGCCGATATATCGGTCGGGCTCTATACACCTGTCTGTTTTATTCATAACCCTTTATATTAAAAGTTTTTAATCCATGACAAACATGAATTCAGTTGGGTTTGTCCAAAAAAGTTTTTTCCTCCTTAAAAGAACAAAAGCTCTTAGGAGGAAAGGCCAATTTCCCTTCATTCCTGACAGTAAAAATGCAAGACATTGATTCTGATGTGATTTTTCATACCCTACTGAAACTCACACAATTGCGGGGAGAGAGAGAGAGAGTTTTAAAGGAAGCCTCCTGGAGCAGGACGGCCACATGTGGTGTTATCAAAGAGAACAATGTAATTTATGCTGAAGTTAAAGAGAACTGAGCTGCTTTGTGGCAGATCCTCAGCGGGCAGATTAATAACGCCAACCAGGCCTGAAGCTCCAACCTCAAATACTGAGGTTATCACACCAAACATGGAGCAGTGATATGTAAAGAGAGAAATAAAATAATTTATTTTTTCCTCGTGGAGATAAATAAACAATGAGTTTTAAAGAGAAAAATGTAAGAGCTTAAAGGGACTGTGTGTAGGATTTTCTCCCATCTAGCGGTGAAAATGTATTTTGCATTCAAACGAATAATGCTCTCCAGCGCCTCACTTTTTTTAAATGCGCGTTGCATCTACGGTAGCCGTTATGTACCAAAAAGCTATGACAGGATGTCTTATAATAGCACTTCGAGTTTTTCTTCGGGTGAACAGGTTTGTTATTTAAAACAAAGTGAAACTTGAAACAACGAAAAAAAGAATGTTACAGTATGAATTACTGACTGTGAAAAACATTAACTATGGTAATTAGTAGTAATGCCTTCTTTACTCGTTATATTTTTTGAAGTACGTGCATTGTTAGCTGTGCACCGCTGTGCTCCTGATGTGAGCAAAACATACAAAAAAAATTAAAAATGAATTAAACATTTATGAAACGCATAGTCATGTTTTGTAAATGATTAGTTAATCATTAACTAATCACTTGTAAATGACTTGTAATGGAATTTACAAAACATACATAAAATGTTAGTATATCACTTGCTAATCATTTATGAATGTTTTGTAAATTATTAGTTCATCATTTACTAACCACTTATAAATGACTTACAACTGAACGTTATTATAAAGTGTTACCCAATTTTATATCAATTATTTGATAGAATTAAAAGAGCAGCTTCATGTTTATCCTTGTATTGTTCAACTGGTCGAGGTTGATATGGCATTTAGAAAGTAATGCAATACTTTTTAGAGTATTTTTCTTTTATTTATTTATTTTTAATTATTATTCTTTTTTTTCTTTTTTTTTTCTCTTTCTTTTTATTATTATTTTTGTGTCGAGTGATGCACATGGGCAGACACTGACTGCATTGACTTCTCTGTGTTGTGCAGAATCCGGAGAGGAGAGAACCCTGGAGTTTCTCCTGGAGCCTCAACCAGTGTCTAAAGTCGTGGGGGAGAGCGTGCTGCTCCCCTGTGTGGTGACGGGATATCCCACAGCCTCCGTCACGTGGATGCACAGAGACCAGCTCATCGACGACAGGTAGGGGTTTGAATCTCAGTTTTGTCTTCACAGATGTCCGGGGTGGATGGAGACACTGCTATTAATAGATCCAGAGCTCTGAGCTCTAAATCAGACAGTGATTTCCACTAACAGGTCATTGATTCCTCTGTGACGAACATGAGCTTTGAGTCCCGCTGTGGCAGCAGTGTCCACTTTTAGGGATCGCTCTCTGTGAACGTCTGCTGTTCTGTTGGCATTCAGCCCCGTCCCGTCCCAGATGCCCGAGGAAATAATTACAGTGACGGCGCCCGGCTGAGAGGTGTAAATGCCAGTCAAGACTGCAAGCTTCTACACCACACACACATATTCTTGTACATCTATCTTTATGAGGACATTCATTGACACAATGCAATCTCTAGCCACTTACCCTAACCTTACCCATCACAACTAAGTGCCTAACCCGAACCCTTACCCTAAACCGACCCTTAACCTAATTATAACCTTATCCCTAGAACCAAGTCTTGACCCTCAAACAGGCCTTTAAAGGTTATCAGAAAGTGAGGACCGGCCAAAATGTCCTCACTTTACTCTCTTTATCCTCACTCCAATGGTCTAAAACTCAAACTGGTCCTCACAAAGATAGCTGTACAAGTACACACACACACACACACACACACACAGGCTGTTCACAGATTAGACCTAGGAAGACACTTTTTCATGCTTCATTCTCATTAGCTGCTGGGTATCCAAAGGAAATGAAGTTTCCACAGCCATGATAAACCTGGAAATATAAGGGAATTTTCCAGGCCTGGAAAATGAATTCAAATAAAGATGCTCTAATTTTAATATTTTTCACTATTTCGTCAAAATTATTAAAAATAAAACACTAAAATCAGTTGTTACAAGTGAATTTGTGCGCTATAAATGAATTCATATGATATTTTCTAAGTTTGCATTTAACGGTGGTATTAAAGGTTCTCGCAAAAATTATAATTCTGTCATCTGTTACTCATCCTCATGTCGTTCCAAACCCATAAGACTTTTGTTCAACTTCAAAACACATATGAAGGTATTTTCAAACCTGAGAAAATTTGAAACCTCTCTTTGAAAGTTCATAAAAACATAATCCACACGAATCAAGCGATTTAATCCAGATCTTCTGAATGATGACATGATCGCTGTGTATGATGAACAGATTTAGTTGATAAACACATTCAGTACAGAGAGCACATTAAACGTGCTTGCTTGACCGTGAGAACCAATAAACAAAAGTTTTGGTTACATGGACTTTCAATATAGGGACAGAAATCTCACGTTTCAATACAAATATCTCCATTGTGTTTCAGTGACGATGAGTCTTGTGTTTGAAACGACATGCGGGTCAGTGAATGATGACAGAATTTGCATTTTTTTGGTGAACTAACCCTTTAAATTATTCAAATGTATAAAAATCAATATCAGCCGATTGCGAACGACTGGGAAAGTCAAAGAAAAATCAAGGAATTTCATTGGCCAAAAGGTCCTGTACTCTTTTACAGTTTCTCCATGTAAACTTCTCAAAAATGTATTATGAACTAGATTTATGAGTGGTGCTTTCCATGGTTTGCAAACCAAAAGAGAAAAGAAAGAAAATCAGTTCTCTAGTCTATATGAGATGTTCCTCCTTCAATGCACCTGGTACTTTTTCACCTGTTTTATTGTCCGGATTGCTTAGAAAAGTAAAAGCAAGACACTCATCACTCTTGTCTAAACAAAAAGTGCAGATGCAGAATGAGAACAAAGTAATGTATGTAGTTTAGTGTTTTTTTCCTCAAATCCCCAACCGTTAGTATGAGCAATTTTAATGGTGTTGCTTTCCTCAGTAAACACCACTAATAATGGCCTTCCAGTGAGTTTGTCATAACAATAATTACCACGTACATTAGCTTGAATGTAAGTCTCCCCAGAGTTGCCGTCTTCACACGACGACTTCATTAATCAAACTACTGAGGTTATTTAAACTGAAAACAATGTTTTGCTCTTGACAATTAAAAAGTGCCTGTGAGATTATTCCTGAAGGAAAGGTTTGGACTGTCAGCCGGTAATTGGGAATGTTGAGTGGAAGAGCAATGGTGAATATTTATAAGGACGCTGGTGTTATCAGACGAGGCATTCAAGCCCCTTCTTGTGTATCTGAGTTTATGAAGACGCTCTGCGCTCCGGGGATTAACCGCGGTAAACGGTCGAGTCAGAGAAGCAGAACAAGAGAGCAGAGAGATGAAAGAGTACAGTGAGAGTTACTGTTGATTGCCTCATATTGGGGTCCGTATGAAGTGTGACTTCAATCCCTCCAAATCTTAAGACACAATTTAAACGTTGTACAAAACATGCTCACGGTCCCTTTGATCATACTGTGCAATATGCATCTCCAAATATTTCTATAGTACAGTACAGAGGCATTCAGTTCATATTGTGTGTATGAATATTTGATGTAAACAGGTCTCTATTTGCGCACTATATACATAAAAATTTGATTTTAGAAATGATTTAGGCCATTTGTGAAGTTTACCTTATGAATTGATTATCCGGATGGAAAAACAGGGTCATTAAGGTGGTCAATATGTGTTTTTTTTAGCTGGTCCAACGATCCCTGAGGGTTTTTTATCCGCACCAGTTCAGTGAAACCACTGATCAACCGACTAGCCATTCATCCTGTCCCTTTGTTCCCATTTCCTCGATTCTCCGAAACCCCATTTAAAATCCAATTTGGGGTTGATCATTGTGTGCTACTCTCCTGATCTATAAAGGTTGGATGAAATCATTGCAGGATGACCACTGGCAGAGTTGCTTATCAATGTTAATGGCCTATAATTTCTGCAGCCTTTTGTTCAGGATGTGTATTAACAAGATTAAATGCTGTTTTCAGCTCACTCTCCAGATATCAAATTTATCCTGTTTGTAATAGAGTCTGGCCCTGTAATGTTCGGCCAGAGGGAGGGGGAAAAGTAGGCTAATACACTAAAAACAGTATACTTTTTACAGAAATTATATGCATTGCAAGAATATACTTAAGTGCAAACTTAGGGTACGTTTACACGACAATGATAGACAGACGACACCATTGTCAAAACGATCCCAATTCACACAGATCCGTGAAAACGACTAAAAACGCTGTATTCTTCTGCCGGGCCATTAGATGGCGATGAAACACTATAGACTGAACACGTAACACGCATGTGCATGACGTCATTGTCTTCAGAGATTCACGTTTTTGTTGTTTACAAGTAGATAATTTTTAGAAACTTGCACTTTGAAACTCGTTTTCAAAGTTTGCGTTTTCAAAACGCAGTTGTCGTGTAAATGAGCGGCCAGAATGCATAAAAAGTTTCACGTTTTTACTTGAAAACGGTGTCGTGTAAACAGCCCCTAAACCAAACTATTGTTAATTTCATTTCGACTGGAACTTGAATGCCATGTATTTAAATATATATGTAATCACTCATATGTAATGCTGAAGCTGCAATTTATTACATTTAAAATATGTGACCATGGATCACAAAACCAGTCACATGGGTGAATTTTTTGAAATTGAGATGTATACATCATCTGCAAGCTGAATAAATAATCTTTCCATTGATGTATGGTTTGTTAGGATATGACAATATTTGGTCGAGATACGACTATTTGAAAATCTGGAATCTGAGGGTGCAAAAAAATCGAAACATTGAGAAAATCGCCTTTAAAGTCCATTTATGTTCGCGAGTGTGCTGCATTCACTCACAAAAATAAATGTTTTATATATTTACAGTAGGAAATTTACAAAATATCTTCACGGAACGTGATCTTTACTTAATATCCTAATGATTTTTGGCATAAAAGAACAATCGATAATTTTGACCCATAAAATGCATTGTTGACTTTTGCCACAAATATACCCGTGCGACTTACGACTAGTTTTGTGATCCAGGGTCACATATATTAACTTTAAATGTAATATCGAATATCACATTGCAGTTAAATATAAGATCAAGTACATGTGCTTCAGTATGTTAGTCGCCACAGTCAAGGGCGTAGATTTGGTTTGAACATTGGGGGGGTTGAAGTTTGGGTATGCCTCCTGATATTGTGATCATGGTATAAATATTGGGGGGGTTGTAATGCATAGATTTAAATATTGGGGGGGTTATCTCCCCCCCAACCCCCCCACAAATTACGCCCCTGGCCACAGTCCATCAGTCCTCACAGATCGAGCTCCCTCGTGTCTGTGAAGGGGAAAAGTGTTTTTCTAATGTCGAAAACCAAACAGTGCTTTATTGAGCGTGGAGTCATTCCAACGGCTCTGATTCCCCGGCACTAGCAGCGTTCCCATCTCTCAGGATCTTCTCGGCACGAGGAGTCACTGGGCCGAGAGCTGAGAGAGATAATCGCAGGTTTGAGGAGATGCTCGGGCTTCTTAGTGGGAGTGTAACAACAGGCTGGATTCACTGAAGGATAAATACTGAAGACTGGCACATAGAGCTGAAGAGAGGGAGGAAAGGACAGCCATTTATAAAACAGAATTAGATATTATTGTTTGGATAATAAGTAATGTCATTTATGCCTCCTGCCTTTTAAGCATAAGATCTAGCCCATGTTAAAGCTAATTCTGGCCCGTCTGATTGATGGAAAGTCATAAACCACTTCGCTTTTTACTTCTTTGCTCTATTTCAAACAAATCTAGAGTATCATCCATGTTTTTAAATTATATAGTCATTATATTTTAGTAATTTATGTTGGCAGTTCTTTGATGGTCACATGAGTTGCTGGTAAGCAAATTAATTATCATTAATCTTTTTTAGTATGTGTTTTTTATTTATTTTGTTTATTTTAATTTGACATGTAATTAAATATCTGCTCACAAACCCCAGTTTGGGAAACATATTTTATAGAAATATATAGTAGTTTAAAGTGTTTACAGGAAAGTAAACAGACTGGCTGTTTTCTGCGTGTAATATGCATCAGATGTTCCTGAATGGGCCGTGGGTGGGCCGTCCGAAGCTAAAACTACAGTACATCATTTATGACTTTGCTGGAATGCATTTTTGCTGGACGTCTGTTTTATTGTTTGGCAGGACATTACCGCTGTTGTACAAAGCATGCATCATTTAGCCAGATGTCCAGCGGCTGTTTGTCACTGGAAACTATGAATTTTGTGCCTCCCTCTTGTTCTCTCTCGGTCCCTTTTTTCCATCGTGTCCCGTCCCTTTAGGAATGACTGTGGCTTCTCCTTTCACTCAAGCTAATGACACATCCACGGCTAAACCCAGTTCATTCAGACCTCTAATGTGCGCATGTTACGCAGGCTGTGGTTTTGGGCTTATAGGAATGTGCTAATCAAAAGTATCGGTTAACCATTGGAAGCACCTGTGAAACAAATAAAGAAAGGTATGTGGATAGTCCATCTCAGCCCAGCTGGGAAAAACAAACTCTCTGACGACTCACTGTAAAGATGAAGCTCTTCATATTGATTTTAGGCACTGTTTACATCTATTATTAGTATTAAGATGCGTTTTGTTCGATCGGATCATAAATAGATGAGGGAGACACATTCTCTTTTGTCCACTTCTGTCCTGATTTCTTCGAGGAGAGAATCTATGGGCAGGTAAATGTATGTTTTTTTTCAGATCTTTCAATCTAATGGACAAAATAAGCTCACGCAATTTACATATGAACGCGACCTGATGAACATTCGGAGAGCATCAGCTTTAGTTTCTGCTCCGGCAGCCTCAAGAGTGTGTGTTAGAAATCAGGAATGGTGAGAGAACATTGTGTTTGGTACGTTTTTCATCTTCAAGCCAAACTTGAGTCTCCAGCCGACAAAGTTTAAATCCCGTCTGGCTAGAGCTCTTCCCATAATGTTCCCGCATTAGATCAGTAGACGGAGAGAAGACGATGTTTTGTGGCTGTTTGAACACATTCGAGCACATGAGCTCGTGTTCTCCACCTCTGGAAGTGGTTGAAAGTGGACAAGCTCAAAACGCTTTAGACCCGTTTACACCTGTATATAGCGTTGTCCACTTGTGATCCGATCAACTAAAACGTATCTTAATACCAGATGTAAACAGGGCCATACACTAATTTGTTCGTTTCAGGCTCAGTCCTATAAAAGAGCAGCATATGTTAAACTGGACAAAGATAGAACATAATATTCAGGTTTAGAAAATATGACATTACATCATATGGGTTCTTGCTGTGAGATGTTTGTTCTTCTTTGAATGCCACATTCACACAGCAGAAGAATACGGTTGACAGTCCTGTACTCGAGTCCTTAATGTGGTTGCGTGCACACACAGTTTGTTCATTTACGGGAGTGACACTACATTGTATAACCGAACTCACACACGTATTTCTAGGACTCCCAACCGCATTCTCGGAAAACCTTTGCTATGTGAACGCAACCGGACTGGACAAGTAGTTGTCTGTCACGTCATACAGTGTGAGAGAGACAAACGCGTGTCTACCGTGTGTTGCGGATTTTCATGTGTGGTTACGGTAACTTACAGTGACTGAGATATGTGACCCTGGACTGCAAAACCTGAAACCTGAAATTGAGATGTATACATCATGAATAAATAAGCTTTCCATCAATGTGTGTTTTTTTAGGATAGGACAATATTTGTACTATCCTAATTCTATCTAAAACCATCAATGTGGCAATAGCCAACAATACATTGTATGGGTCAAAATTATCGATTTTTCTTTTATGCCCAAAATCATTAGGATATTAAGTAAAGATCATGTTCCATGAAGATATTTTGTAAATTTCCTACCGTAAATATATAAAACATTTATTTTTGTGAGTGAATGCAGCACAATCGTGAACATAAATGAACAACTTTAAAGGACATTTTCTCAATGTTTAGATTTTTTTGCACCCTCAGATTCCAGATTTTCAAATAGTTGTATCTCCAAATATTGTCATATCCGAACAAACCATACATTAATGGAAAGCTTATTTATTCAGTTGTCAGATGATGTATACATCTTAATTTAAAGAAATTGACCCATGCGACTGGTTTTGTGATCCAGGGTCACACATATCATTGTTTTTACATTTACAATTGGGTTACACTTTATTTTAAGGTGTCATTTTTACAGTGTAATTATATATTTAAGAACTGAGTAATATTAATCAACTACATGTACTTACTATAGGGTTAGGGTAGGATTAGGATTTGGTTGAGGGTTAGTTGCATGTAATTATGCATAATTTACTGTTATTACTATGGTAAGTACATGTAACATATGTAACAAGGACACTGTAAAATAAAGTGTTACCCAATATTGTGTTATACCTGATCTTACATTGCTTTGTAATACAGAAGGGAAAAATTGTGTGATATTTTTAAAAACATATTGAGTCATGAGGGTCTTTTCTGTAATTTATTATTAGGCTAAAAAATGTTTTATTGTTGTTTCACTTCACTTCATATGACTTTGCCTTGGCGGACAAAAGTGTTTTAAATATTAATAAGCATTAATAATTAACCTTGATAAAGATAAACTTCATCTGTTTGTTTGTAACATTGAAGGTGTCACACAAACATGAATAAATAATAAATAATCTTTTTAGGCTGACCAGGAAGTTTTGTTGTCACAGTAACTTTCAGAATACATTGAAGTCATGATCAAGATGAAGTTTATTTATGACTCATGATATGTTTATTCAGACTATTTTTTTTCTTCTAAGAAATAATGATAAAATATGATGGCATACTAATAAATAAGGTTTTCTTTTCAAGAATTTAATATATTTTTTTCTTCATTATCCAATTCAATTCACATTTATTTCAATAGCACTTTTCACAATACACATCGTTTCAAAGCAGCTTTACACAAAATGCATGAGTCCACATTACAATTTGCAGTGATCTGTTATCAGAGCTTATGTATTTCAGAAATGTACATATCCAAAATCACAGTTAACTAAAAATGTATTCATTTAAACAATGTAATAATTGAAGGCAGAAACAATGAGCTCATTGAAGTAATGAATACATGTTTGTAAACAAATGATTATGCCATTTTTGAGTTTATGAGGGTGGAAACCATCAGAAGCTGGTTTGAACTGGATTTTCCAGTAGGAAAACACAGGACTCTTGCTGGTGGCATCAGAAGGAATAGTGTCACTCCCCTCATTCAAGGCTTGGCACAGCTTTAGGATCGGCTCTGTTTGGAGTCGCAGTCATAGAGCTGAACAGTTAAGGATGGAAGCCACGCCAGAACCTTCTGAGCTGTTGACAAGGCAGGCTTTCATCTCGCTCGCTTGTATCTCATGACGGCATCAATCACAGGCTGGCTGCTCTGGGGCAGGTTGGGTCAGCGCCACCGGTAGTTTGGTGTTGGGTTTCTGTTGACGGATGCCAGTAGTTTGGCCTCAGAGCGGCACACTGGATATCTAGCGCTAGCTGTTAGCCTGTTAGCTGTTAACCTGCCTGCAGTCGTGAACACATTAGTTCTGGGTTATTTGAGGCGACTCCACGCATAGAACCAAAGCATTACTGCTCCCTCAACACGCATAATGCACCGACGGTCCTGAAGGAAGGAAATGTTTCCATTTTAAGGATCACCGTTAGGGGGAGGAGACGGCTTACTTGTTAAAAAATGAATGTTAAAGTCTTTTCTGTTTATGCCATTCTTGTTTATCTGTATAGTGTGCAAAACAGGACTTGAAACCCTTGATTTTTTAACAAATGGTAAGGGAAAGGAGAGGAGATGCCTAAACTTTAGAAAATAGTATTCACTGACCTCAGGTGTGTGTGTGTGTGTGTGTGTGTGTGTGTGTGTGTGTGTTTGTTTACAAAAAATGGGTAAGTCTGAATACCAATACTTGTTAGTGTGATTTTGTTATTTTCTAGCAATAAACATAAGTAAGAAAAATTAGTAAGAAAATCAAATAAAAATACGCCTAAATGGGTATTACTCATTACTATTTAGGGGGAAAATCTAAATTTTGCAGTTCTTTTGTTGTGATTTACAATAAATTTGGTAACAGGGCTGAATGGTTGAAGCCATCGCCACTACATTTTGTGTCAAATCAATAAAATAGAATAGACTGTTACCAAGGTTATTGTAAGAAACCCTGTTAGCCATTATATATATATATATATATATATATATATATATATATATATATATATATATATATGTATATATATATTAGTTTTGAAGATACATTAGATATATTAGACTTGACTAGAGACACATGCGAAAATCATATTTACTTATATTAAGATATAAAATAAAAACAAAAGCAAAAATAAGCCATTTTTAGTTCATCAGTAGGGCAAATGAAAATCATTTTATCATTTGCAGAAATCATTTTATCAATTTTTACTCAAATTATGGTGTGCATTCATCAAGCACAGCCATTCAACCCTGTTACCAAGGTTATGGTAAATAAATAGCCATTTTTATTTTATTTTACTATAGTTATTTTTTCTTTATTTAATGTTTAAAAGCGCGCATGATTTTAACTTGTATTCAATTGTATTGTGATGTGTATTCAGACAACTTTTGGCAACAAGGTCATTTATAGTTTACGATACATTTGGTTATAGGGCTGAATGGTTGATGCCGTCGCCACGACATTTTGTGTCAAATCAATAAAATAGATTATGATTATTTACTTGTATTAAGATAAGAAAAATATAAGCCATTTTTGTCTTATATCGTCTCATTTTGTCCTTTTTGTTTTTAACCACTGAAAATACTACTTGTGTATATATTTTCCTAAAGTATTCATTTGATCCAGTTCCAAGGAGTCTAAGTGAGTCTTTCAGATTAAATCAAGTAAAATAACATGTTGACAAATGTAAAAGGATCACATTACAGTTTTGAAGGCCCTTGATACACATGCGGAGATCATAAGACACTTGCAGCTGATGTGGAGCTTCAGCATTCACACTCTTAAAGCAGCGTACGAGTAATAACGTCACAGTCCATGAAAGAAAAACATGAAGAATGAAGTGTGTCTTCTGTGGAAAAGCTCCTCGTTGGGTCTACGTGTTTCACTGCGTGTTCTTTAGCCCAAAAGCACAAAGACCCGCTTCATGAGACCTGCTGGTTTTTCCTTGGGTTGAGGTGTGTGTTATGCTTGAGGTAGGGTGGAGTTTCGTTGAGTTACTCTCTCTCTTCTGACGTGTGTTTCGGACACTGTCGACAGTTAGCCTTGGACATCCACCAGAGAACTGTCGCATTTGTTGAACCACGCTCTGTAAATTTATAGATATTCTGGTACTTGCATTGGTTTAGGAATGACTTGCTCTTCTTTAGGTGTTCATTTATTATATATTCTGTCTAACTTCATGATGCCTTTATTGTACTCTCATCTCTGTTGATTTAACTGTTTAAATCCGTTCCTTAGAATTCCACTGATTTTTTTTATTTATTTTTTTAATCCCAAAAATGTAAATAAAATGAAAGTAATACAAGCACAGTTTGATTCTGAATGCAACACATGGATCTGGTTACTTTACAGCTGAGACGGGCAGAGAAATAAAAAATAGTCAGTGTGAGAATGCTGGTGCTTAATACCAATCGATGTCTGACAGATCGGGTTGTTTTCTGTGTTTTCTGGGCCAGAGAGCAGTCGGCTCCTCTACCTCTTACTGTGGACGCTCTCTTCTTTTCTCTAAACTATTGATGCCTTGCACAGCATCACAGCATGTTCCCTATGTCGAAGATTCACCCAACTCCACAACTGAATGATGATTAGTTTGTCAGTAGGGCAAAGAAATGGCAAAATAATTTCTGCAGAAATCATTTTATCAAGCATTCATCAAGCGCAGCCTTTTAAACATCCAGGATATTGTAAGAAACCCTGTTACCCAGTTTTAATGAATTATAATATATTTAAAAATATTTTTTCTTAGTTTAATGTTTATTACTAGAAAGCACACATGGTTTTTAAATGGTATTCACTCATGTATTTTGTATTCATGCAGCTTTTGGTAACAGGGATGAAAAAGTGTATATATATTCAGACATGTATTTTGTATTCAGACAACTTTTAGTAACAGGGATGAAAAATAGTAAATAAATTCAGAATTGTCATGCATTCATACCACTATTGGTAACAGGGATGAAAAATAATAAATAAATTCAGAAATGCCTTTTGTATTCAGACAACTATTGGTTACAGGCAGTGGCGGTTCTACATTGAATTACACCCTGGGCGAGACCCCCTTCGAGCGCCCCCCCCCCCCCCCCCCCCCCCATAATTTTTCTTACCCCATTGGCAGATCATGTTTTGCTTGTTTTAAACAAAAACTCAATTTTTATTTATTTCCCCAGAAAACAAGACTTAATATCTTATTACTACTTTAGTAAAATAACGTTATGCATCTTTATTTAAGAAATGTTTGATATTTGGACTGGAAACAAGAAAAAAATAGGCTACTAAGTAAGAAAAGCATTTTTTGCAGTGTAATAACTGAACTTGTAACAGTTTTGTTGCAAAGCACAATATTATGGTGAAATTAGATCTCGTGTTTGAGTTAAAACCGAATTATTGTTAAGCATAGCAAGAATCATAGCAAAAAGGCTAACAAATAAGAGTTATACCCACCAATTAATATTGCCCCTTCATTCATGACATGGATACCGTAATCATACAGAGAAAACATAGTTGCATACCTTTATCTTTCGCTCGTTTCTAAATTGGGCACCTGATGGCTTTGACCTTTCTTGTCCATCTCTTATTTGGCACTGGACATCGACAATCAACAGATTTCCCCTGATCCCCCCCATAACAACTGTCACTCACGACGAGTCACGACCAGAAGTCAAGACTAAACCAATTCACCTTGGTGGTGGTGACCAAGTAATCGTTTTGTATTACCTATTTTTATTAGCCATTCAGACAATTCAGAAAAACAAAAATGTGCAGGAAATATAGAGGCCTGTATTTATTATGAATGAAATGTGCGTTATTTGAAAGAAAGTCGAGGTGTCACTTACTTAGATAACTATATGGATCCCCCGTTCCCCCCTCTTGTCCGTTCCATTTGGGAGAGACCCAGAGGTGAACAGTCATCCGCGGAGGCGCGGGCGCGGATGACTGTTCACCTCTGGGTCTCTCCCCCCTCCCCTGCGCCTCCGCGCCCCCTCCCCTTTCCCCTTCTCAAACAAACAGCTTCTGTGCACGGCATCTTCTCAGCAAGCAGGGGCGCAAATTTGCCAATTCCCCACACAGTGAAATGATAGATAATAGAAAACCGCTTCGCGGCGCAATTATTATTATTATTTTTTTTTTCGTGCCGGCGGCGCCCCCCCAAAAATGCCGCCCCGGGCGATTGCCCGGTTCGCCCGTGCCAAAAACCGCTACTGGTTACAGGGTTGAAAAACTGTCAATAATTAAATATTCAGTTAATTCAGACAGACTATTGGGATAGATAGATAGATAGATAGACAGACAGACAGACAGACAGACACACACACACACACACACACACACACACACACACACACACACACACTTTGGCCTTCTGAGGTGAACTAACAATATTTTTGTGAAGATAAAGCTCATCCTATCACACTACCTTGTTAGACAAGAGTCCCTTTGATCCAAAGCAACATGCAGTGTAATAATACAATCGTCCTGAAGCGTCCTGGGGTTAAGTGTCTTGCTCAAGGGCTCAATGCTGACCGGTTCATTGTTTCCCCCTGGTTCAAACCAGAGACCTTCTGATAACAAAGCCTGACCTTTAACGGCTAAACCACACAACCACGCCTTTTCTCTTAGCATGCTCCCTTTGAAAGATTTATTCCATTGTGTTGCATGTGAGAAAGAACATTTATACTGCAGTTATTGAATCAGTGTTGGGCTAAGTATACATTTAACTTTCTGAAGGGAGAGAATTGACAGCGTGTGTTTTTCTTCACAGCACGGGCCGCTTCGAGGTGCTCGGCGGAGGCAGTCTGCAGATCTTCAATCTCACCGAGGAAGACGCCGGTGTGTACAACTGTCTGGCAGACAACGCCAACGGATCCATCGAGGCCCAGACTGAGCTCACGCTGAGAGGTAAGCTTAAACCTCGCTTATAAACGACTAATCAAGTGATCTTCTCCAGAGAGGCAATTAATAACTGTTTTACAACAAAAATGAACCATCACTGAATTTACTTAAAGGGTTAGTTCACCCAAAAATGAAAGTTCTGTCAGTAATTACTCTCCCTCATGTTGTTCCAACCCTGTAAGACTTTCGTTCATCTTCAGAACACAAATTAAGATATTTTTGATTAAATCTGAGAGCTGGATCACTCCTCCATAGGCGTCTCTGTAATTGAAACTTGCCGGCCCAGAAAGTTAGTAAAGACATTGTTTAAAATAGTCCAAGTGACTACAGTGGCTCAACCTTAAGTTTATCAAGTGACGAGAATACTTTTTGTGCGAAAAAATAAAAAATAAAAATAACGACTTTGTTCAACTATTGATTTTCTTCTGTGTTTCTCTGAGTGAGTTCACGTAGTGTAACAGCGCAGAGCTTCTTCTTTACCCTTTAAGCTGGACTATGACGCTATTTTCTTCTAGAAACAAACTTTGTTGCATTATTTTCCTGCCATCTCTTTAAAGCTGCTTTGAAAGCTGTATTGTAAAAAGTGGGCGCTATATAAATAAAGGTGACTTGACTTGATCGTCATGTCACACTGTAAATCGATTGCACGGTCTGATCACACTTCAGACATGTTTGCAGAAACACACATGTAGGATTCTCTGTAATTGCTTGCGCTGTAGCTTTTGGGTGGGACTTCTATTAAAGTGCATGATATTTGATTGTGTGATGATGAAAGGGACTGTTCAGACAGGTGTGAAATTACAAAGAATCGAATAGAATCTGGGCAGTAGATGTCATGCAGATATGTGGAGTGTAATGAGCTTTAGCCATCTGTCTGTCTGCTGAGAATTGATCCTACACTGTGACGAGATGAAAAGATGAAAGAGACCGGGAGACCGCTACGTTCAGGCCCTTGCTTTGCCTTTGTGGGTTGGAGAGGTTTTGTGTTGGAGCGATAGTAAATCCAACAGCTCACAGAAGAGGTGCAATGCCAAACTCAAACCGAGCTCCTCCCAGGACACAAGCGAGTGTCAAACACTCTCTCGGCTCGTCTTTTTACGTGGGCGGTTTGCTGATCATTGTGTGTGGTTGCAATGCATTTTGGTTTGAATAATATGACAAAAATAGGGAAGAAATCTGGTTCTGCTTCAGTGCTCTAATTAGGAATCTAGTTAAAAATTTCAATGGATGATCCCTTGTGAAAAAGAAGTGTGCTTAATTGTGCACTTTAAGAATGTGCATATTAAATATATTTTAAACAAACGGTACTTGCAGATAATATGTGACCCTGGATCACAAAACCAGTCATAAGTCACACGGGTATATTTGTGGCAATAGCCAACAATACATTGTATGGGTCAAAATTATCGATTTTTCTTTTACGCCAAAAATCATTAGGATATTAAGTAAAGATCATGTTCCATGAAGATATTTAGTAAATTTCCTACAGTAAATATATAAAACATTTATTTTTGTGAGTGAATGCAGCACAATCGTGAACATAAATGGACTTTAAAAGAGATTTTCTCAATGTTTAGATTTTTTTGCACCCTCAGATTCCAGATTTTCAAATAGTCGTATCTCGACCAAATATTGTCATATCCTAACAAACCATACATTATTTATTCTACTTTCAGGTGATGTATACATCTCAAATTTAAAAAAATTAACCCATGTGACTGGTTTTGTGGTCCAGGGTCACATATAATATTAATGAAATAAAAGGCCACTTAAGTGTTCTTACACTTTCATGACGGTCTCTTGAGTAGAGTAATTAAGTTTTACTTTAAAGTACATTTTAAGTCATTGGGTGGGTTGCACCAATGATCAAATTAAGACATAAGTTTAGAGCTAATCAAGGAATTGTTGATCTAGTTTTTATTTTAGTTTCAGCTGTTTTGCTCCACTTCGATTTACAAATCAGGGATTAAAAATATAACCTGTGATTAAAACCTTCATCTACAAGTAATTTTTTTTTCCACCATGATGGATTCGTTATTGTTTGTTATTGTATTAAAATAAAATAAAAAATTAACCTCCTCACCTGTATATTTAAAGTTAATCCCAACTAAATAAAGAGTTTAAAGTAATGGAACCGCAGGATTAAAGTTAATCTATCCTAAATGTAAATTAAAACCAGGATCAAAATGATGATTTGAACATAAGTCTGATTATTTAATTTTTAGAAAGTTTAAAGTTTGGCACAACAGTTCAATTCTTATAAAAATCTTGATTTATTGATCTTTTGTTGTGCTTTAAAGTACACTTACTTTGATGTGTTTACTAACACACAAAAGCACATTTAAAGTACTTGATTATAATTTGGGTATTCTTTGATAATACACTTAGTTGATATATATTTTAATTTAATTACTACAAATGTGTAATTACAAATATATATTTCAGTTTACCATAAATGTTTGTCGGGACATTCAACAATGCACTTTAACCATATTTTAAAGACAACAGAATTTAAATGACACATAAAGATGTACTTAAGTCCTCCTTAACTACATGTCAAGTTCTACATTTAATTTAACTTAACATGTATCAGAAAACATTACATTCAGTTCACACTTCTTAAGTATATTATTTCCATAATACGTTTTTTTTTTTTTTAAGTATGATAAAGTGCACTTTTTTCACAAGGAGAAGTATAAGGACTGTCCATAAGAGCAAAAATACATGTACAGCCACAAGACACATGATGCATGTTGACATGAGTTATAATTGCTGAATAAACGGTGTAATATTTATAGATCTATATCCAGTCTTTCAACTTCAGTGACACGTCAAGCCAGTAAACTTGGTAAGTTTTGCATAATAACCAGAAAGGTATCATGTTCACTCACAGGAATTACTCTGGAAACACACAACAACCAGACGTTAGTTTGCCTAGAACAGTAGTTTTTGCTGAATAATTCATGCTTCAACACAAGTATGAGACTTGTAATCCCTCTGGAATGCTGGTCTTGTTTTTTACAAGCTCCCATTGCAAGTTACTGTAACCGTGTGTGTTTGTTTTAACAAATCAGAAATATTTTCTGTGGTAATCAGCATAATGCTATTGATAGAGCAGTTGTATTGAATCCCGAACGTTCTTGTGTTCCTGTTTAAAATGTGAAATAAAACATTCATGTCTTGTTTTGCTCATATTTCAAATGTCCACCATACGTAACTAGTCAACATGCAGAAGTGTGAGCGGGAACCGGGAACCTCTGCTCTGTTATAGTGAAGGTGAAAGGTCCAGAATCTTATTAAACTTTGATAGACTGTCTTTTCTGAGATACACAGACCATAAGCGACTGGCTTGTATAGGCTGCTGTTATTTCTCAGCCTACTCTGAAATGCAGGGTGGATGAATGGAAACAGGAGTGTGTGTTGAGCTTTGACATTGTCTGTAATACAGCGGGAAACCTGAGACATGCTCATGAATGCGAGTGAGGCAGTGATAAGAGCTGTGTGGTCATTTGAGACGGTTTTATCATCACTATAATCTCCGTGTAGAACGTATAGGGAACGTAACCGGTCTGTGACCATGAAAGAAATGCTCTGGCTTTATCTTTATCTTTTCTTCTGTTGTCTCAGCACACTTTCCTCACAATTATTTCTTAAAGTCAACATCAAATCACAATTATTTACTTTCTTAATACATGCTCCTAGTAGGGATGCACGATATATCGGCCACCATATCGGTATGGGCCGATATATGTTTATTTTTAATGTTATCGTTATCGGCCCGATAAGAAAATGAGGCCGTTACATTAAAGCCGATAAGTAATGTATTATTTTCTTCAGATGCGCACTGTTCAACATGATGGTTTTGAATTGCTTTAAATATGATTGGAATCACTTCAAAAAAGGAAAATACAGTTAAGTGCAACATGCAAGTCTGTCATATGGATATATAAAATTATCATGAGAACATCATAATTGTGGTATTGGGACATTTTGGGACTTTTGTTTTTGTAATCAGGCACTCAAAAAATATATAAAAATTTGGATTTAGATTTATCTGGCAATATATCGGTTATCGGCTTTCAAATGTAAAGAATTATCGGTTATCGTATAGGCCAAAATTTTCATATTGGTGCATCACTAGCTCCTGGTGTTATTGTGCATGAATCACTAGTACACATTATTTCAAAAGAATATCTTCATTAATCAACTTGCTATTTCACTGAAATTACTTTGATTGGCATATCCTAAGATACGTGTAAGTGGAAAATAATGTTTACCAAATAAAAGCTTTTTAAGCATGGTTTTAGGACACATTTGTAGGTAATACAGCCTTTCTAAAATCTTGACAATAGTTAATGCAGAAAATGTATTCTGGTGAACGGTAATGTAACGTGAACAGTCCTCCACAACTGCAAAACAGCGATCAGGTCTGACTCCATTTTGGTTTAAAATGCACACTTTTCACAATCCAGCAAGTTCCTGATAACAAAATCATGTCTTGCTGTATCGTTTTTCACACTAGGACGTACATCAGCTTAAGGAAGTAAAATAGTTTTGTGTTGACTTTAATGTGAAAACTGGCTTAGTATGGTGCTGTTGTTGTCCAGCAATAATGCAAAACACTGCAAAAAATGCTTTTCTTACTTAGTATTTTTGTCTTGTTTTCAGTCCAAATATCTAAAAGAAATAAAAAATAAATCAAGATGCATTTGCCAGAAAAGTAAAATGCCATAAGATATTATGTCTAAATAAATCCAAATTAAGTGAGTTGTTGCTTAAAAAAAGCAAAATGATCTGCCAATGGGGTAAGAAAAATGATCTTGTTTCTGTTTGAATTAAGGTTATTTGTCTTACCCCATTGGCAGATCATTTTGCTTTTTTTAAGCAACAACTCTAATTTAATTTTGATTTATTTCCTCAGAAAACAAACCTTTTACTACTTTAGTAAATGCATCTTGATTTAAGAATTTTTAGATATTTGGACTGGAAACAAGACAAAAATACTAAGTAAGAAAAGCATTTTTTTTTTGCAGTGAAGTTTGTACAATCACACATCTGTATATGTGTAACATTTGTACAGTGCTTCCCTGTGTATGTGCTCCTGGGCTTGAGATATACTGAGTGATTGAAACATGAACCATCTGTCCCGTGTGGAGCCGGCTTGAGCAGGAACCCAGCAGTGTGTGACAAGTGTTTTTCAGCAGGTTGTGTGTGCAGACCTCAGCAAAACTACAGGAGCACACACACTCTCAGCCATTCATCACCTTACCTCAGTCACAGTCAGTGTGGTCCTGATGCTGCAACTTATCTTACATATGCTAGATCCAATAATCTGCATTTCACCTCAGCTTAGCTTTATGTAGCCATTCTAGCTTTGGATGGTGATTTTGAGAATGTATACTGACAATCACAAAAATATTTATTTTCATGAAAATTCATTATCTTTATTTGCTGTTTTTTCCCCTTTGCTCATTGTGACCCCTCCCCATTCACTTACATTCATTGTTGTATTATTCAAAAAAAAAAAAAAAAAAATTGTTGTCTGTTTTACTGATATACAGTATTTATGAGATCAAGAATAACAAAAACAACAAAAGGATGGGGACATATGGGCAATATGGTTTCATGTGTCAGGACATAATGAAAATTCATCTGGTCCTTGGCAGGTCTTAAAAATGAGGTAAATACAATCTCTGATGAACAACAAAACATGACATATTACACTGTGTCATTACTTATTTAACGAAAGCTAGGCCAAATTGGAAAAGCCATCGGTGACAAACTAAGTACACCCCTACTTCTTCCATAAGAATTAAGAGGGTAAGAAGCTGCTAATCAAATGTCATCAGCAAGTGGGATCAGCTCTATATAAGCAGAAGTTTGGGAAGTTTGCTGGTCTAGAGCATTCAGGTGTGTGTTAAAACACAATGCCAAGGAGGAAAGACATCAGCAATGATCTTAGAGAAGCAATTGTTGCTGCCATCAATCTGAATACGGCCATTGAAGTGCATTGTTGTACAGTGAGGAAGATTATTCACAAGACAGTTGCCAATCTTCGTGGACATCCCAGCAAATTCACGCCAAGGTCAGACCCTATACAGGCCTCAGTTAACATGTTAAATGTTAAAGTTCCTAAAAAAGTACAATTAGAAAAAGAACGGACAAGAATGGCATGTTTGGAAGCTTCTTCTCTCTAAAAAGAAACATGGCAGCACGGCTTAGGTTTGCAAAGTTGCATCTGAACAAACCTCAAGACATACTGGAACAATGTCCTTTGGACAGACAAAACCAAAGTAGAGATGTTTGGCCATAATGCGCAGCGCCAAGTTAGGTGAAATCTACATTCCTTCTCCTCATCCCCCACTCCTTCTCTCTCATGCTAAGATCACCTGAATTCACCCAAAAATCCATAGGTTTAATGTGAACATTTATCATTGATTATCCTTGATCTGATTATGAAATTGGCATGATACATTTACCTGACATAATAAATTATTACATTTGATTATTCTAACTGACTTTGACATTATTTTCATTAAAGAGTTAAAAAGGATAGTCAAACATTCGCTCACTTTTAATGATGCATGGATATCATTAAAACCTTTTCATTTATGGAGTCAGATGAAATCACGAGAGAATACATATTCAGAAAATCAAAAAATGAATGCAAGTGAATCAGAGGGTGTATTTAGTTTGTCATCCATGGCTTTTCCATTTTGGCTTTATTTTTGTTAAATAAATAATGACATGGTGTAATATGTCATTTGTTGTTTCACATGACTGTGTAATTTTTTTTTTTTAAATAAAGAGATATATATACACACATATGCATTTTGTGCGATTTAAGGTTATGAATCATGCATATTATGTAATGTTTTGTGTGATGGGATGTGATGTAATGCCTGTGATGTGTAATGTGAAATGCTCGGCTTGTGGTTGTGTTGTAGCGAATCAGGCACAACACAGGGCAACAATCCAATTACATCCTAGCAGACAGACCTGAATCATTCTGCTGCACACTACCTTGTTATTGAGATGATCTATGTCATGTTTATCTTCTCCAACATCAAATAACCTCATTTACTAATGGCAAGCCTTTGGAGGTTTTGCGTTCTCCTATTAGGAGCTACACATTTAGCCCCATCCTGGTGTTTAGGGATGGGATATTTAGGGGTTGAGAAGAGTCAAAACTAAGCAAATCGTGTTGTTTTCCAAAGTTATTAATAGTACTAAATTATACAGGCATTTGAATCTCTTCATCTCTTCTCAGCTTCCCCACAGTTCCTGAAGAAACCTGCCAACATATATGCTCACGAAGCCACAGACGTCATCTTCGAGTGTGAGGTCACCGGCTCACCGGCTCCCACCATCAAATGGGTGAAGAACGGAGATGCCGTCATTCCCAGCGACTATTTCAAGATCATTGTAAGTTGCCAGCTAGGACATGCTGTTGACCTTTTGTCATGAAAATGTGTGATACAGAATGCACTATAACAGTGAGCGCATATGGACATTTCTTCTAGTTGACTGCAATGTTCTTGTTTGCGTCTTTATAGAAGGAGCAGAACTTGCAGGTGCTGGGACTGGTCAAGTCAGATGAAGGTTTCTATCAGTGTTTAGCTGAGAATGACGCTGGTAATGTGCAGTCGAGTGCTCAGCTCATCATACTGGATCAAGGTACGTCTAAGATTGAATATTTTTATTTATTTTTTATTTGTATTATTCTTTTTTTGAAAGAAAGCACATGAACATATACATTTCCATGTAACAGAAAGCAAGAAAAAACATTGATTTTCTATACCTCCTCTTTTCTTAGTCTTTTATTAACACCTTTCCAAGTCCACCACATTTTAAGAATGATCTGAAAGGTCCCCAAACTCCATCAAAAACTGTATATTTGTCCCTTAAAATATGTCATCTTTTCCATTGACATATTTGTTACCATTTCTTTTAGCCAACATCCTATACTTGGTGCACAAATATTTTTCCAATTTAAAGAAATAAGCCGTTTTGCTTGAAGAATGCATATATTTATAAATATATACTCTTTCTTTTTTAGCTTGAGCTCCTTAGGAAACAAATGTAATAGAAAAAGTAAAGGTGACAATGGAATGTTAACATCAATAATCATTTCTTTCACACCTTTCCAAAAATGTTTGACTTCTTCGCACTCCCATATGCAATGATATAATGTACCTTTAAACTCACTGCATCTTAAGCAAGTGTCAGGGACATTTTCATTATATTTATGCAATACAACTGGAGTTATATAAGATTGAATATTTTTTTAAAGTTTCCCATTGTAAACCCTATTGGAAAATCCAGCTAAATCCAGCTTGGTTCTTCCTGAAGGGAAGGTCTTATATTAGTTTTAGTACACTCTCATTACAAAAAGTGTTCATAACGTCTCATTATAGATAAGGGTGCTCCGATCAGGGTTTTTGGGGATGATTACGATTACGATTGGTCGATACCGATCACCGAAATAAATAATACTACATGATAAATAGAAGGCTTGAAATAGACTCACTGGGGTTATTAGGCTATTCTCAACAACAACGTATTTTAAGTATAAAAAAAGTTAAGAGATGAGAAAGTATCATGAATAGACAACTCTTTATTTATCCGCAAGCAACATGTGCAACATATAGAGGTGATTAGGTACAGCTTATTGCTTAACAAATATAGCATTCACAGAACAGTCTTTATCAACAGAAAGTAATCAAATGTAAAACAACTGCATAGTCTTCACTTTATAAATTAAATATATATTAATCAATCTACTAAAGAGCAGTGAGTGATTTCTCTTTATCTTAAGTTGTTTGATTAACATTAATGACACAGACGGCATCAGGAATATTAGGCTGCTGTCACTTTAAGAGCGAATGCACGGATCCAATACACTGATACACATACAACTTATTTCCCAGCTGTTTATGTTCACTTAAGACATAACCAATGGTGTTTAAGCGAATGCTCACAAAGCCGGCCATTTTGACATATTTCTGTGTGTATTTAACTGTTTAGACGCTAAAGTTCATGTTGCTTGTCCTTGTTCCACTCTGTCTCAGAGCGCACGCACAGAAAGTCGCTTGCGTATTACTTTTGCAGCTTAATGCAGTTTTAATAACTCTTTTTATTATCGAGCACAGGAGTTTAGCAACAGTAGACTGCATTTTACGACAATCACTGATTTGGACGTTAAACTTGGGCTTTTAGGGAGGAATGATAGCACTCTGCTGTGAAGGAAAGAAATGCACTAAAATCGCACAGATCTAGTTTGTTGCTGTAATTGCTGAAGGGTTGATGTTTCTGCTCTCCACAAAGATGTTGCAGATTTATTGTCCTTTTCATACACCTGGTGGAACTGCCAGACCGGTGAATATATAGTGAAGCAATTTTAGCTGCGCATAGAAAAAATTGTCTCGTGAGTTTTGCGTCATCTGATCGATCTTTATAGAGACCACTGATTAAACTATATAAAGCTATTATCGGCTGATAACGATCGGCGCCCGATCAATCGGAGCACCATTAAATAGTGGTCCATTTAGTTTTACAACAATATCACAAAAAAAAAAAAAAAAAAAAACTAAACATCTCAGGGAAACTGGAGGATTTGTCCATGTAGATGATCTTTCTTTAATATGAATCTAATTGAAAGTATAGTGGTTGAATGTAGTGTTGGTGTAAGTCAGGTGCATGATGCCATCTGCTGCAGCTTCCTCTCTGGCAGTGCCACCTGTTCAGTGTGTGTGTGTGTGTGTGTGTGTGTGTGTGTGTGTGTGTGTGTGTGCGCGCTCACGGCCATGTGTGTGCCAGAACCGGAGTTTAATGTAAAATGTGAGGATGAAATCATGTTCTGGATGGTTGCTGGAATATTATTTACCAACCGCCGAAGTCTCTATGATATTCTGGTCCCTGGGTCTGCCAGGCAAAACCGTATAGCATGATTTTTGAGATATTATTCCTGTACATTCATAACTGTGAAGGACTCCCTGTCCTTTCGTATGAGCAATAGAAATAGTGATGATTGCCTTAGCAAGCAACTCTAAAAATTTTAATCCAATCATCTACAAGAGTAGCACTGAATGCACAGATTTGTTGTCAGATTGTCACTCTGTTTCTGTGAAAATAGTATCTTTATGAGTTGAAGCCTGTGTCTCTATGTATTCTCTATGGGCCTTTGATGCAGTCTTTGCTCCTCTTGTATGAAAATGGCCTATAAACACTTTATTTTGGCAGGCTTCTCAGCGTGTTCTAGTTAAAGCTGCTAGACGGGTCTGATTGGAGGCTTTTTTGAAGCCTCACTTCTCGCTGCCATCTGGACTAGCACATGGTGAATAGGAAAACACGGTTGCTTATCTTCACTTATTGTTAGAGGTGATTGCTGAGTTTATTAAGTTACAGACAGGGAGTTTGTGGCACAGTCTGTGAAACTTGCTCATTATAATTTTTTTGTAAGGGAATAAATGCTCCCATACTCATTAGGGTAATGCTGAAGTGTTTTTTCCCCTTAGCTCTAGATTTGACATGCTATGATTGTCTTAAGCACAACTGTAAGTGCAGAGATTTTTATGTAGATTTGCTCAGATTTTCTCAGAAAGCACAGAAAAGTTCTTTTAATCTGTGGTAAAAAAAAAAAAAAAAAGGAATTTATGAATACAACTGAAAGAGACCTCATAACATCCTAGCAACCACCCATTACACCTTAGCAACCGCTCTAAAGACTATTCGGAACATTGCAGTTGCACAGAAACTATTCATAACACCATTGTAACTGTAACAATGTGCTAAAGACTACTTAGAATGCCTTAGCAACTGCATAGCAACACCTTGTTGACTACCCATAACACCCTAGCAACCTCTTAACAAGGTATTAAAGACTATTCAGTGTGTCTTAGTAACTACATTTCAACACACTGGCATGGGAATCACCCATAAAACACTTGCAACAACAAAACACTGTGCTAAAGACTACTCGGAACACCCTAGCAACTGCGTAGCAACACCCTGGTGACCACTCATAACACCTTAGCAACAATGCACTGAATTCTATTAAGGACGCTTTAGCAACCACATTGCAACACATTGGCATGGCAACCACTCATAAAAACCTTGCAACAACAGAACAATGTGCTAAATAATACTCTGAACACCCTAGCAACTGCGTAGCAACACCCTGGTGACCACCCATAACACCTTAGCAACAATGCACTACATTTTATTAAGAACACCTTAGAAACCACATTGCAACACCCTGGCATGGAAACCACCCATAACACCCTTGCAACAACAAAACAATGTGCTAAAGACTACTCAGAAAACCCTAGCAACTTCATAGCAACACCCTGGTGACCACCCATAACACCTTAACAACAATACACTAAAGATTAATAAGTACACTGTAAAAAAAATTGCTGTAGTTATCCAGCTATTTGCCAGTAACTTACTGTAGATTTAAATTGATGTTATTTACTGGCAACAGTTTGTTCAAAGTTAAATGAACATTAAACATTAACAAGTCTTTGTCTTTATATATAATAAAACTATAAAATAACAATCTAATGCAAAGCATTCTGGGAACCAGAAATCTTCATCAACCTTTTTCTGTTTTTTTTCCTTCAGATTTTGGTTCCCAGAATGCTTTGCATGAGGCTGTTATTTTAGTTTTATTCTGTAAAGATAAAGACTTGTTAATGTTTAATGTTCATTTAACTTTGAACAAACTGTTGCCAGTAAATAACATCAATTTAAATCTACAGTAAGTTACTGGCAAGCAGCTGCCAGTAATACTGTAATTTCTACAGATTTTTTTTACAGTGTATGCCTTAGAAACCGCATTGCAACACCCTGGCATTGCAACCACCCATAGAACCCTTGCAACAACAGAACAATGTGCTAAATACTAATTGGAACACCCTAGCAACTGCATAGCAACACCCTGGCAACCACCCATTACACCTTAGCAACAATGTTCTAAAGACTATTAAGGAAGCATTAGCAACCGACATTGCAACACCCTGGCATGGCAACCACCCATAAAAGCGGCGTTCTAAAAAATGTGGCGCTCAAGTTAAAATAAGTTGAAAAAGGTTTATAGACATTCAGTTTTTAAAGGGATAGTTCACCCAAGTTCTGAACACTAAGGAAGATATTTTGTAGAATGTTGCTAATCAAACAGTTGATGTGCACCATTGACTTCCATAGTATTTCCAAGCATTCCTTCATCATGGAAACTACAAACTCAGACAAACTCATCTATTTGAATATTTGTGAAGACTTTGTGCAGCACAATGAATAGAAATGTGGGTCGCCACAAGCATTAAAAGACGTGTATAGCTGGTATGAGATCAGGACGTGACCTGACAGTTTGATGCTTGTTTACTTTCCCTAGATTCATTTTAATTCCATATTTGCATGTGAATGCTTGTTTTTCCTGGCAGGGACTTATTATTATTATTAAGGATTCATGGCAACTGAAAAAATCCTAAATTTTTCATTCCGTTTTTTCTTTCTCTTCCAAAAAAACCTTGTATGGCACAAACACCCGGCAAAAACCAATTTCCAAGCATCTGTTTCTAGACAGAGCTGCGTTTTTCTGAGTGCTGGTAATCTACAGCTTGTGTGTGTGTGTAGAAGTGATGGAGTGAAGAAAAGTCGGACGAGAGCTTGGACACACTGTAGATGTCCCTCATGGATGCTTGACTATAGTTGTTACTGGACCTTGCAAGCGGGCTCCAGTTCCAGGTATGTGTGTTGAAAAATGATAGATGAAGATACAATGTGAGTCTGAGCACAGAAAAAGGTGATGGATCTGAGAGCATACAATGCTGATTTGGGCCATATTTGTGTTTATATCTCAGCTGAGGAGCCTGTGGAACCATAAAACATAAACAGTATGTCTCCGCTGAGGCCTCTCACTGTGTTCATGTGACACTTTAACTAGGCCTGTGTGCCAGACAGCAGAGCAAATACGCTTGGCTTATTTATGGCCTCAGAAAGAGCCTTCAAGCTGCTTTCCAACATCTCTGCTTTGTTTATAAGATTCATCACTCAATGGTCGGAATATTAATGTGATTTAGTTGACGTTGCGAAGCCTGTAGCTGTTGCTTAACTCGAAGGAATTATTCTGTTTGAGAATGAAGAAATGTAATTTCACCCAAATAAAATATAAACCAATTTTTATGACGCACCAGACTGACCGTGTTTGAAATGCGATACTAGATTACTGAATCAAGTTTCTTCAACTTCAGACACTTCTATATTTCCCAGCGGTTGATTTTTTTATTATTAAAATAACTTTTTTTTTTTTTTTGGTGCTACTTTTAAAATGGCTACATGCAGACTTATTGTTGAATACTTATCCCAGACACAAACTTTCAATCATGAATCTGAAAATCCATTATTAAAATTATTACAGGTTAAACTATGACTATAAAATGTCAAAGAAAGAGCGACTTAAACCATTGCAATAATTATTGGGTGAAAATAATCTATATTAATTTTCTGTGCCATCATATTCACCACATGGAACAAATTTGCCCCCAAATTATTATAATTTTTTTGATGTTTATACTAGGTGAAAAAGCATTAGGCTATTTTCTTAGTGATATGCTATTTCCACTAAGTGAAAATAGCGATAGATATTTACACTGTAAAAATAGTATTTTCTTTGCAACGTGTAAATAGTAGTTAGATACTATTTGCACCTCAGTATTTTAGTACATTATAAAACAGAATGCAATAATAACATATTGAGTGTAAATTATTATATTTATTTAAATAAATGCTGCCTTATTAGGACAATAAAGCTCTCCCTACACATACCCCTAACCCTACCCGATAAACACTTTATTATTAAAGAACCGTTAGGCATTTTAATTTCACTTTTCACATATTTTCTTCATATTTATTTAAAATAATTGGCTTACCAATCTGATATGCGATGGGAAAGGGGAGCAGAACCAGTTCGGAAAAGGGCGGATTCGAACTTGTGTTAAAACTTCATTGGTGGGTTTTGTATGTTTCTCTAGTCCAACCAGACATTGGTGGGCGGAGTTAGTGTAAATAGCTCGGCACGTTTTATTTTTTTTCCCCTTCAAAAGTTAGACCGCAGTGTCAGTTAAAGGGTTAGTTCACCTAAAAATGAAACTTCGGTCAGTAATTACTCTCCCTCATGTTGTTCCAAACCCCGTAAGACTTTCGTTCATCTTCGGAACACAAATTAAGATATTTTTGATGAAATCTGAGCGCTGTCTCACTCCTCCATAGGCTTCTCTGTAATCAATATCTGCCATCCCAGAAAAGTTAGTAAAGACGTCATTAAAATAGTCCAAGTGACTACAGTGGCTCAACCTTAAGTTTATCAAGCAATGAGAATACTAAAAACAAAACAAAAAAACGAACGTTTTATTCAACTATTGATTTTCTTCTGTGTTCCTCTGAGTGAGTTCACGTAGTGTAACAGCGCAGCACTTCTGGGTTGTACGTCAGAACGGAGGCTCACTATTGGCCGACGCTGGTCATGTGTGTGATGCTGGCCAATAGTGAGCCTCCGTTCTGACGTACAACCCAGAAGCGCTGCGCTGTTACATAAACTTAAGGTTGAGCCACTGTAGTCACTTGGACAATTTTAATAATGTCTTTACTAACTTTTCTGGGATGGCAGATCTCGATTACCTAGAAAGCCTATGGAGGAGTGAGACAGCTCTCAGATTTCATCAAAAATATCTTAATTTGTGTTCTGAAGATGAACGAAAGTCTTACGGGGTTGAAACAACATGAGGGAGAGTAATTACTGACAGAATTTTCATTTTTGGGTGAACTAACCATTTAAGACTGATATCACTTGTGAGTTTTGGGGTTCTCTGTGGTATCAACAACTGATATATAAAAGGTCTGTAGGTTTGCTGATGTACATTGTGAAATGCTAATTTGTACTGCATGAATTCTTATCCTGAACTCCCAGCGATTCAGTTTGATTTAATAATCTCATGTTTGCTCAGCATTGAAACAAAGAGCTATCGCTGTAGCCTACAAACAGCCTGAGCCCAAGCTTCTCAAAGGAGCACAGTGATATTTTTGGTACTGGGACTGAGCATGACAAATGGGACTGAAGTGTCAGAGAATAACAGATTTGGCTGCGGGACTTGAGCGCGAGGGATTGGCGCAGTTTGATGGAGGTTTAGCAGGTGCAGGAGGGAATGGGGCCGATGCTTTACTGACCCCGAGGGCTGGTGTAACTGGGTATAGACATACAGTAATGACGTGCCAGATGGGCGTCTGCCTTCCCAGTGAACACATAGGATGTCCCCTGCCAGCTTCACGCTGAGACCCGTAATCCTGTGCTTTGGTGCTGGGCGGGACGTCCCGTCGAGGTGCCCGTTCCTCCTCCCTAGATCTGCGCTTTCATCTCTTTAGACTATGGAAGCAAGACGTCTCAGGAGACGAAACGCTGCTCTGCATCACGTGAGAGACCTGTTTAATCTCAACAGGGGTGTTGATGGCCTTTAATCCATCATCCTCTCATATTCATGATGTTTACTTTGAAGAGATAGACTGCTGTCGCCTCTGCAGTGGTTCAGGCTTCATATCCGATGCACAGTCGCTGCGGGCCAGCTGTATCTCCAATGATAAATTGGACTATTGTGTACTTGGCTTCATTTATCTGCTTATAAAAAAAAATCCCTTGCTTTGTGTTTATTTGCTACAACAAAATGGATTGAATTGCCTAGAAAAGGCTGGAGATATTTTGTAAGGGCCCGTATCAGGAAATATCTAATGAATGTTTTTATTTTTATTAAAAAAAATAAAAAAATAAAAAAAACTGATATTTTTTAGCGGTCGGAAAACTTTTTATGCGCTTCGGCCGTTCATTTTCATGGCATTTTGGGAGGCTGAAACCACAAACTTTTGAGTTTCAAAGTGCAAGTTTTTGAAAACGATACCCTTATCGTCCCCGTTTAAACTACAAAAACATGAATGTGAATGGAAGCTTGTTTCAGCTATGGAGTCAAAAATAAAAAAGACTTTTTATCTCACAGTTCAGACTTTTTTTTATCATAATTGTGATATACATCTCTCAGTTCGGACTTTATAACTTGTAATTTTTTATATCTCACAGTTTTGAGAAAAAAGTCAGAATTGTGAGATGAAAAGTTGTAATTGTCTATTTAATTTAATAATATATCATTTAATATCACACAATTCAGAATTGAGCTATAAAATTGGAATGATGAGAAACTCAGATTTCCAAGATATAAATTCTGGCTTTTTTTTGCGAGTCATGAACTTGGAATTACAAGAAATAAAATCTGAATTGCGAGATATACACTCGCAATTAAAAAAGTCAGAATTATGAATTATAAACTGGGAATTGGATGAAATAAAGTCATAATTACAGTATATAAATTCTGACTTTTTTCTCACAATTCTGAGTTTATATCTGCAATTCTGACTTTTTTTCACAGAATAAAGTCTGAATTGTAAAATAAAAACTTGCAGTTGTGAGGAAAAAGTCAGAATTGTGAGATAAAGTACAATGACCTTTTTAAATAAGAGAAGACAGAATTGTAAGATGAAAAGTTGCAATTGCCTTTTTAATTGGGAGTTTATATCTCAGTATTGTTAACTTTTTCTCGCATTTCTGAGTTAATATCACACAATTCATAATTGTGAGCTGTAAAATTGGAATTATGAGAAATAAATTCATAATTGTAACTTATAAAGTCAGAATTGTGAGTTGAACTCAGAATTGCTAGAAATAAAGTCAGAATTACAAGATATAAATTTAGAATTTTTTCAAAATTCGGAGATAATTGCGAGTTATAAACTCGCAATTAAAAAAAGTCAGAATTGTGAGTTATGAACAGGGAATTGGAAGAAATAAAGTCAGAATTACAAGATATAAATTTAGAGTTTTTTCAAAATTCGGAGATAATTGCGAGTTATAAACTCGCAATTAAAAAAAGTCAGAATTGTGAGTTATGAACAGGGAATTGGAAGAAATAAAGTCAGAATTACAGGATATAAATTTTGACTTTTTTTCGCACAATTGCGCATTTATATCTTCAACTTTTTCACAGAATTGTGGGATATGAATTGTAAGATAAAAACTCGCAGTTGTGAGAAAAAGTCAGAATTGTGAGATCAATTATAAATTACCTTTTTTTAAATAAGAGAAGCCATATAGAAATATAAGAGAGTAAAACCCTAGAGATCTGTGTGATTTAGCTGCCCATTTCTCCTCCTCAAACACTCCTAAAGTGTCTATATATCAAGAGCTGCTCCACATTTCAGCATTAGTCAAACCTGTCTGATCTCAGGACATGAGTGCCGGTGAAGAACATGAACCCTAGCATGAAAGAGTGATATAACCCGCTTTTTATGTCTTCACTCAATATAAAACCCCTTCCAGACCCCTCACGGTAATACCATGTTCCCTCAGATCAATAGTAGAGAGGTGTTAGATTTAATGCCAATGGATGAAGTGTTTTTGGGTCACGTCTCCTGTACCGTTGGTCGTTTCAGTCTAACCCGTCTGTGTAAGATGAAAGAAGGAGCTCAATAAGTGGTTATTAGCAGTGCACTCTCTCCGACGGCCACATCATAAATACATGGAGGTGAATGAGGCCGTTTTTCCCATGTCCTCATGTAGTACAATTACCTCTTTAGGATATTAATATGATTCTTGGTGACATACATAGTATATAGTCATGCTCTGAGCAACCAAGAAACTAATTTGCATACTCTCGAAATACCGTTTACTGAGTATTAAATGCATAATTACATCGATTTAAAGCAAAAGTGGAGTTAAGAATACTCATTTTACACCAAAGGCCTTTTGACCTTTTTTCTTAGCTTCAGTGTGTATCATTAATGAGCGAAGTCTCCATCTGTTCCAGTGGCACCAGCTATTGCTCTCTGCTATGAATAGAGTCGGTATTAATCTTCTGCTGTTAACCACCGTACGTCACATGACTGCACTTCTCACATGTTGCCAGTACGCTGAGCGCTCACACCAAAACATCAAATCTTTATACAATCAGGCTAATTATATACATGACGTGTTTGAGATTTTAAAAAGCTGTACGAACTGAACAGACCAATTATGTGCAAAAGGACTAAATCCCTATTGTTTAATTTAGGGATGCACCGATATGAAAAATTTGGCCGATACGATAACTCGTATCTTATAGTAATATTATATTAATACTTAGTAATAAAGCAGTAATATTTGAAAGCCGATAACCGATATATTGGCTGATAAATCTAAATCCAAATTTTGATATAATTTGAGAACCTGATTACAAAAACACAAGTCTCATAATTAAAACCCATATCCCAAGCACACAATTATAATGATGTTCTCATAATGATGTTCTCATAATTTTATGTAGCCGATATGACAGACTTGTACTTTACTGTATTTTCCTTTTTGAAGTGATTCCAATCATATTTCATTCAATTCAAAAACAACATGGTGAACAGTGCACATCTGAAGCGGAAATAATCCATCAGCTTTAATATATCGGCCTAATTTTCTTTTTGGAAAATAATAAAAAGTGCAACTCATTTAAATTCTATTGAGAATGTTCCACTTTAAAACACTATGTAGAAAAACCAAACATGATCTAAAACAGCCACATCAACTAAAAAGACTTCATCCTGCACCATTATAAATTAGAAAGCTTTTTAAACCTCTCATGAACACCTTTACTAGAATTTATCACGTTCTATTGTATTGTATTTTTAACTAACTTGTTGTAGAATTTATAATCTGTTAAGGGAATCGATTTTTCACTAAAACAATGATATTACAACTGTGGCATGCTGTAGCTATATAGTTTATATATAGTTTAAATGTGACGTTTGCCAGGGAAAGAAGTAAAGCTAGAGAGCTGAACCAGAGATAAATGCTGAGTGATATCATTTTTTTCTCCCTGAGGCTAGACAGATGAACATTGATGGCTTGTCTTTGTGGGAAACTGTAATTGCTACAACTAATGTTTAATTTGTTCTCCGTCTAATGGATTTTGTCATTTAGGGGAAGCTATAAGCTAATGAGTGCTGCTATCAGTGTATATTATCAGTTGGTTCAGAAGAAGACATGAAGAGCACATCTCAACACAATACATCTCTCAGAACCTTTATAAGGTGCTTTTAAACTCTCAGAGGTTGTTCTTTCATCGCTCAAGAGACTTCGAATGTAATTGTATAAGCGTAGTATCGGAGTGTATGGTTGAAATGTAATGCCTTAAGGGAGTGTAATGTTTAATGTCTGAAATTTTTGCGATTGTTTTGTGTGGGTCAAGGGTGTGTCGATGTTGATTGTTGTAACTGTAAACCTGAATAAGTTGGCAAAACTCAATACATTTAAGACAATCAGTTGCCTCAAAATATTTAAGTTTCAAATATTCAAAGTTTAAGTAAGCAGAACTTGCAGATTTTAATTTTGTGCTTGTTTTGAACAATTTTACTTGTTCTTAACGTGAAATGTTTGAGTACATTAATCCATACTTTTAACTTAAACATTTCATGTAACCTCAATGTGAACATTTTTGTTATTATAAACTGCTAATGTAAACTGGTTTACATGCTAACAATAGCATAGTTTAGCACTTGCTGTATGAATGCTGCAATATAAAGAATTGACATGCTCTCAAACCAAGCCACATGCACCACTTGTCATCATGGCGGTAACTCCTAAAATCAACATTAACAAAAATTCTTCTAAATTAGCATTACAAAACATTAATCACTACTAAATCTCCCACTTAACATTAATCTTGCAAAAAAAAAAAAAAAAAAAAAAACAACAAAAAAAACATTATATTACACTTAATTTCAGCATTTACTCTCCCTTTCGAGTGCCATGGGCAAAGCATGCTGGGAAATAGAAATCCCAGCCCAGTTTCAGTTGAACTTAAGTTCATCTAAATTAAAAGAAATAATTTCATAAAACAATGAAACAGTTCAGTTTACTTAAAATATATCGGTTCTGTGAACTTGAAAGAAAAAGAAAGTGCTACATACTCATAAAAGTTGGTCTAATTGGTCTAATTTAAGTTTGTCCTACTCAAACCAATTAATTATTTTGAGCGTTAGGGTTTACAGTGATACTGTCATGCAAGGAACATTTCAGACTTGTCTGACAATAAAGTATTATCTAATCTAATCTAATCTAATGAATAAAGACATCAGTTACATCAAGTCTCCTAAAATTCCCTTTAGAGAACATAAAATAGAGAGATTTTTGACTTTTTTTTTTACCCAAAAAGCTCGGATTTTTCCCAACTTCACTTAAAGGAATAGTCCACACAAAAATATATGTATTTATTAATTTACTCACAACCAAACCCATTCACATAAAGTCTTTTTCTTCCCGACAATCAAATACACTGCAAGAAACTTCGCCATGCCAGGCGTTTGACATATTTTTAGCAAACAACAATGTACTTTTTTTTTTTTTTTTTTTTTTTTTGAGATGAACTATTATAAAAGTGAAAAATATTCTCGTTTTTTCCACCTCAGCTGTTTTTCTCCAACTACATGCCTGACATTCTTCCATTATAATTGCATTTTTCATGTTTCTTTGTGATTTATTTCACTGTTTTGTTGATTTCCTGTCATGGAAAAGCCATTGTGTTATGTTTTTCTTTCTTTGTTTGTTTTTCTTTTTATGTGTTCTCCTGTGTTTTGCTCTCCATCCATCCATCCCTCCCTCCCTGTATTTCTGTGTGACTTCACTATCCGCCCCCCTCCACCCTTTATTCCTGCTTTGACTCACACACTGAAAGATGTAGCCCTGCCCTCCCCCCCTCCCACCTCACTGACCCGTGCCACTACTGACCATCTAATGCCAGGGTCCCGAGTCGGCGCTGGTCCCAAACCCTCCGGCCCGCGGGACGTCGTGGCCTCGCTGGTGTCCACTCGCTTCATCAAACTGACCTGGCGTGTTCCCGCTGAACCACACGGAGAAGACGTCACCTACTCAGTGTACTACAGCCTGGAGGGCACTAACAGGCACGCCATTTATCTGTTATATATATATATATATACACTACTACTGTATCAAAGTTTGAGCTCAGTAAGATGGTCACACATTTTGTACTTTTATTCTGCAAGGATCCATGAAATTAATCAAAAGTTACAGTAAACTTTTGTAATGTTGCAAAAAGATTTATTTCAAATAAATGCTGTTCTTCTCAACATTCTATTGATCAAAAAATCCTGAAAAATGTATTAGTTTCCACAAAAATATGAACAACTGTTTTCAACATTGATAATAATCAGAAATGTGTTTTTGAGCAGCAAATCATCATGTTAGAATGATTTCTGAAGGATCACGTGACACTGAAGTGTCATGTGACACATCTATCTATCTATATGTATTAGTATTTATCTTGTGAAGTATTTATTCATCATAATTAATTATTTAGATAAATCTATTTAAAATAACTTACTGAAAAAAAAAAATACTGCATTACGGTAATGAGATTCTAATGAGAATTACAAAAAAAAGTAAAACATTCATATGCATTATGGTTAGGATCATTTTTGTGCTTAATTGTTATTAAACAATATCATGCATGCAAAAAATGAAATATCATATTAAAAATGTAATAAATATTTTATTTGCATTTTGACTATGAAGTGAAATGTGACCCAGGCATGTTTTCGTGTCCTTCACCCTCCGAGAAGCCTTTAATAATGGATGCTATTGATTATTGTATTCTGTTCATTTGTTGCTATTATTTCAAGTCGCATGTTGTTCTTATTCATATTTATAACGCCGTTCTGTATGAGCTGCTTTTGACTACAGAAAAATCTGAGAAGCTTCAAATCAGCAGTCCTCTCCTGTTTCAGTCTCATGTGACGCTTCTGATCCTGTACAGGGAGAGGATCGTGAACACCAGTCGTCCAGGAGAGATGCAGGTCACCATCCAGAACCTCATGCCAGACTCCACGTATGCCTTTCGTGTGGTGGCGCACAACAGAAACGGCCCTGGAGAGAGTTCAGCGCCTCTGAGAGTAGCCACCCAGCCTGAAGGTAACATTCACACCAACATTCACCATGGATTTAATGTAGTAACACTAACTGTAACCATGGTATTGTGGCACAAAATAGTCTGCTCGAATGCTTCAAACTTTTTCCAGCATCAAATTTTAATGTTTTTTTAATGTGATGATTTGTAAAACTAAAAGTTTAAAGATGTAGGAAAACTATGGGCCCTATCATACACCCGGCTCAATGCAGAGTCAGGCGCGACGCAAGTTTTTTTTGCTAGTTTCAGCCCGACGCAGTTATCATTTTCACGTCCTGTGCTACGTTGTTTAAATGGGCATTTGTGCGCCCATGGGTTGCTGGTCTGAAAACAAGGTGTGTTCAGGCGCATTGTTGGTGCGTCGCTATTTTGAGGAACTAAAACAGACTGAGCTATTGACCAACTGAAACCTGGTCTAAAGTCAATGGCGCAGTATTTTATTTATTTATTTAAAGAGCGCGTTAGTAATGTGCGCCTATATGTCACAAATCTCTGGTTTCTTGAACATGACAATGAGTTCACGATACTCAAATGGCCTCAGTCACCAGATCTCAGTCCTGTAGAGCAGCTTTGGGATATGCTGGAACGAGAGATTCACATCATCGATGAACAGCTGATAAATCTGCAGAAACTGCGTGATGCTATCATTACTCAACAGACCAAAATCTCTGAGGAATGTGTCCAGCACCTTGTTGAATCATTGCCATGAAGAATTAAGGCAGTTCTGAAGGCAACCTGATACCAGCAAGCTATACCTAATAAAGTGGCCGGTGAGAGTATATTTTAGATGGAATTTGAGGGAAATTGCATACACACATCATTAGCCTGTATGAGATTACACAGTGAAAAGTAACTCCGGTGGGGCTTGTATAGTGAGGGAGTAGCTTGAAGCTGAATGCTCGAACGAGAAAAATGAATCATGGTTCATTCAAAGTGACACGCATTTACCGGTTGTACATAGAAACTGTTATTTATTAGTCTATCCGCTCTTATAAGATGTTCACCAGTGTCTCAAACCACACTCATCTGTGCAGAGGAGCAGAGCCGAAGCACAAACAACACAATGTTCTCTGCGATATGCATCCCGTTTTATTTTTTTAACTCCTGGAGGGCCAAACGTTACATAGTGTAGCTTTAAGATACTTATCAAATCAGATAAGTATGTTATAAGTATGTCCTAATGAGATTCATGGAGTAATTCAAATTTGATGTTTGAAAGTTTGATGCTCCCCCTGTAGTCAATCATTTTATTCCTTAAAACTCATCTTTGATCACCAAAATTACATATTTAAAAGTTTTTTCCTTGAAAAAAAATAGCTTGAATGTAACTCGACACCCTTGCCTCATTTAGTATACGCGGTTCTATGAATATGCAAATTAGCCCCGCCTCCACTCACTCACTCAGCTCAGATATCCACTGGTTGACGATCACGCGTTGATCTGATTGGTTACAAGGTAGTTTGTGACGTCAGAAACACCAGCGATTTCAAACCGTGTCTCTGAGACTGTCTTTGGTTCACTGCAGTTTTAAGCAGAAAATACTCAGCAATGGTGTCGACTTATGAATTTACACATGGTTTGTCTTAAAGCATATTAAAAACACCACATAGACATATAAACAACATTAAAAGCTTGATTTTTAACTTGTGTTACGAATTACATACTGACAAATTTCAGTAGGCATCAATGCATGAAATCAAGCTGACGTAGTGTTTACGCTCATGTACTCGTCTGGAGTGTGTTTTGGGCCTTAGAGATTATGCTGAACATTTTCTCTGGAGTTTTCTTTCTAATGCCTCAGTTTAAAATCTCATTATAGAGGTAAGCACACACGGTAAAACACCTGCTGACTTTTAAGCAAACATGCCTCTTGAAGGAATATGGCCTGACTTCATCAACGTGAAACATTATCAGCTCAAACTCAGCACAGGAGACGCTGTTTCTGGGTCAGTCGTGCTCCTCTGTGTGTCCTTGGCTCTGACACTTTATAATGTGTGTTAGCGGGAATCTGGCGCTCTCGGGAATCCCGCTGCGTGAAGATCGTGGTGAATTTGAACAAGTCATATATACACACACTCACACACTCGTCGAACGCACTTAATCCCATCCCGGTATCAGAAGCAGCCGTTGATGTTGGACAGAACGAGTGTCTGTGGAACTGAGATAAAGCCATCTCTCACTCAGATGCCAGAAACGCGTGATCAAAGTTTGCAAAATGATTCATGTAAGACATCGAATGCAGTTTATATTAGAGCTTGGATATGACAGATGGTTCAGTGTAAACATAACTGGATGAATGTAGTCACAGAGTTGTTGCAGACGTGTGGTGAAGTGGTTCAAGCCCCTGTGGAGCTCAATAGGAGATATTATGAGGACCGTTCATGTCGCTCTTCACAGTACAGTGAAAGTGTGTGTTTACTAAAGCGACCAGAGACTGTCATGTTCCAGGAAGGACATAAATAAAGTTTTGGTAGTCCATACTATTTAGTGGGCTATTTTCCAAGTCTACTAAAGCCATATGATCACGTTGTGGTGATTTTCAGCAAATAATGACCTATATTTTAGTGTCTTTCTCACTATTGTATGACTTTAGAAGACTTGGAATATAGTGTGAATCATATGATCTGTTTAGTCATTTTTGGGGCTTGACAGTCCCTTCACCTCCACCTCCACCTTCTCCACCTTCACCTCCACCTTCACCTCCTCCTCCACCTTCACCTCCACCTCCACCTTCTCCACCTTCCCCTCCACCTTCACCTCCTCCTCCACCTTCACCTCCTCCTCCACCTCCACCTTCACCTCCACCTTCACCTCCTCCTCCTCCACCTTCACCTTCACCTCCTGCTCCTCCTCCTCCACCTCCACCCAGCCTCTGTAATATCATTATCACTGTCCTTGTGAAAAAGTGTCGGCTCAATAACTACTGGCCATCTTTCAGTTGTTTAATGTCCATGCTATTTGAATTATATTATATTTCATTTAATGTAGAGCTCAGCTTCGATTAGCCCTACATGATGAGTCCCTGAAGGCCTGTCAGTCGTGAGCGTGTTGGAAAACAGATTTAACGGACACTCGTCGGAGCCGATAATTGAATGTAATGATTCATGACCCTAGCAAGTAAACAAAAGTTAAGCAACATAGAATCTCATTTCCATCCTCTCCGCTCTGCTGAGCAAATGAAATCACGTCAATCCTGCAGCCTGAGCTGGTGTGTGTTATTCTGCTTTCTGCCAGAGGTGTGTGTCATGAGAGATCTCACTCTCTCTATTCAAGTCCATGTCAAAGCGCTTTATTGGCGTGACTGGTTTACAAACAAGGTTGACAAAGCAACAATGGACATATCAGAGAAAAACAGTGACAGACAAAAGGTGCCCGTAATAAAATGAAATGAAATGAAATGAAATAAATGAAATAATGAAATAATGAAATAATGAAATTAATGAAATAATGAAATAATGAAATGAAATGAAGTGAAATAAAACAAAATAAAATAAAATGATGAAATGAAATGAAATAATGAAATAAAATTAAATGAAAAATAAATAAATTAATTTAATTAATTAAAATGAATTAATTAAAATTAATTAATTAATTAAACAATACAATGAAATAAAATAATGAAATAAAATAAAACAAAATAAGATTAAACGAAATGATGAAATTAAATTATATAAAAAAAAATATATATATATATATATATATTGTAGTTATATATATATATATACACACACAGTGCTTTCATAATGTTGTTTTTCTAATTTTTCTCCATTCTTTCTATGTAATAGTCCAGGTTCCTGGTCCTGCTCCAAACCTTCATGCAGTGGTCACGTCCCCCTCCACAGTGAGTCTCAGCTGGGACGTGCCCCTCATAGGCAATGGAGAGATCCTACACTACAAGATCTACCACATGGAGAAGGGCATGGACACTGAGCAGGTAAAACTAGAGCCCACCTCCACCTCCTCATGTACCTTCACCTCGACCTACACCTACAACTCCACCTCCACCTTCACCTTCACCTTCACCTTCACCTCCACCTCCACCTTCACTTTCACCTCCACCGTCACCTCCACCTTCACTTTCACCTCCACCGTCACCTCCACCTCCACCTAAATCTCCACCTTCACCTCCACATCCACCTTCACCGTCACCTCCACCTTCACCGTCACCTCCACCTTCACCTCCACCATCACCTTCACCTTCACCTCCACCTAAATCTTCACCGTCACTTTCACCTCCACCTTCATCGTCACCTCCACCTTCACCTCCACCATCACCTTCACCTCCACCTAAATCTTCACCTCCACCTTCACCTCCACCTTCACCGTCACCTCCACCTTCACCTCCACCTCCACCATCACCTCCACCTCCACCTTCACTGTCACCTCCACCTTCACCGTCACCTCCACCTTCACCTCCAACTTCACCATCATCTATATATATATATATATATATATATACACATTTATATATTAATCAATTATTCATCAATTATGATATATTATGCACTTATATTGATATTATACACATGTATATTTATATCATATTTATATAATAAAATATGTCTAATTAAATATTTACATTTCTATATCTGTGCAGTCTCTGTATAATATCTCCGCCATTTTCTGCCTATATCTCTGACATGTCTCTCTCTCATCAGGATCTGGATGTGAACACACTGTCCTACACCATGACTGGACTGAAGAAGTTCACAGAGTACAGTTTCAGAGTGGTGGCCTATAACAAACATGGACCTGGAGTCTCCACCGAGGACATATCCGTGCGCACATACTCTGATGGTACTTACAGTAAATCTGCTCATTTTGCTTCGTCTTGCTAGTCAGTTTCCAGCACTCCTCCACTTATTTTGCTCCTCAAAATAACCATAATAAGGGGTTATAGCTCTACTAGGCAATAAACCAGCTATCGCCTATATATCCCTGTTGTAGCTGCATCAACAGAGCAATATCAGCAGGGTCCAAAAATAACTTAATGCCATACCTGTCAATGCTGAGTGAATTACTGGTTTGTTACGTCCTGTGAAACTGTATTTTGTAGTTATTACTATATTCTTCAACTGGGACTCTGTTAAATTTTTTATGCTCACTGTAAAATTAGGCCATTTTTCTTACGGTTATTGTGAAATGGAGTCAACAACTTTTTCTAAATTGTGTTGGTATGAATATAGGCAGGGCTTGACATTAACACCTGATTTCAGCGGTGGCGTGTTACGCAGTCACTCCTACTGGCCACTTCGGCGGGATCAATTTTAGATATAATATATACATTGTTCAATTGTAGTCTTTTAAAAAGGCATCTGAAATAATAAACTAAGTGCAATGTAGTGTTGTCAAAAATCAATTTTCCGTTTCATATCGATACTGAAATATCTGAAACGCTTCCAATACTAATTTTCCGCAGAATAGATACACAATTCTTTCTCTCTCTCTCAACAGCGAGTGACACACAAACCCGCCTCTCCTCACTCACTCGTTTCATTTGATGAATATTGTTGGTGTTACAGGGCTTGAATTTCTCCGTGGGATTGCACGTATTGCGCATAATTGTACTCATTCCAGCATACTTTGTGTGCGCACATAAAGCCGCTTCTCAGGACTAAATTTAGTTATTTTTCGCTGCTTATTGCGCTTAAAAAGTGAAATACACACAAAATAATGTCAAAATGCCGGTCTTGGCGAGAATTCACGTAAACACATTCAGTTATGTCTTAAGTGAACGTAAACAGTTGAGAAAGAAAGCGCATGTATAACAGTATAATGGATCCGTGCATTCGATCTTAAAGTGACAGCAGCCTAATAAACCTGCTTCCAAATTATGAGATAATATTTCAAATATCTATGCCATTTTTTTCTCCATGATATCAATGTCAAAATTGTGGCTCGTGAAAATGCTGAGCTGCACAGTTCATCACATTTAATGTCAAGCCCTGAATATACAGTAGATGCCATAGTGGAGTGCTTTGAGAAACATGATAGTAGCCATTGACAATAGTTAAATATATTGTTTAATGGTCATTATATAAAACTATTTGACTGCTCAGTACTCATCAGAATGTAGTAGACCCATGTAATAAATGTGGATAATAAATCTCAGTAACCCTGTCCTCCCTGTGTTCAGTCCCCAGCGCTCCACCGCAGAACATGACGGTTGAAGTGCTGAACTCGAAGGTAAGGCTGTATGACAGTGAACAGTAGCTCTGATGAAGAAGCTCATCTGTTGCTGAGATTTAACTGCACATCTGTGCACTGTCACAAAGCTTCACATCCTCATTTATTCTTCCTCTGTGTTCTCCTCCCCCTCTTTCTCAACATACAATTTATATTTGTCTTGCTGCCGGGGAATATGAGTCCTCCTCCTGTTGTTTTTATTCATGAGTGTGTTTATTGTTCTAGTCATATTTAGACAAGCTAGCGTCTTGGGCTGTGAAAATGCATTTAGCACTATTATTTCATGGCGTTTGCTAAGGCAAGAATGACTTGATTTTAGAGTTTGAACAAACCTCTAAGCCTAAGTGTTAAAGTGCCCCAATTATGGTATTTTAAAAGTTCCTAATTGTAATCTCGTACAATAGGTTTACATGCATCCGTGGATGCAAAACACTTTAATTTTCTCGTAATATAATTGCACCTCAGTTCTCAAAGAGTCTGAAAACGGTTTGTTTGAAGATTTAGGATGAAGAACATAAGCCATATCTAAGGACCACAACATTATAGATTATTTTATTTATTGACATGACTATTTTAGAAACAGTATCCCCAATGCATCAATACAGATAACAACAACAACAACAATAATATTAATTATCTCACAGTAATCATAAATAAATAAATAAACACTGATGGCCAGAATATGCCAGTGATAAAGAATACATTTAAATACAATTTGTGTGAATGTTTTTACAAGTAACCATTTAAAAATTGTATTAATTATAGACATAGTTTATTATTAGTAATAGAAAATCGTGATGTTTATAATGTGTTCATGCCTTATAGTTGCATTTAGCAGATTAGAGCTGGGCGATAATATAGTTTACATATTTTATGTGACGATACAAGCAATCAAGCAGATATATACAGTATATATACAACTTTTAACTCTTTCCTCGCCAGCGTTTTATTTAAAAAAGTGTCCAGTCAGCGTCTTATTTGACTGGAGATTCAGTACTCTTTCAGAAGGTGTGTAATAGCGCCCCCTACCGTATAACAGCGAAAACACAGAAAGCCAGAAAATTACGTCAGGGAATCGTGTAATAAATGACGGAAAATTATTTCAATGGCAAAATTATAGTTTAAATTTCTTGTCAATATAACAATCAAGCAGTTGATATTTGGGTTGTGCTTTATTGTACAGTACGTGCACTTACAGCATTCTTACCCAAGAAAGTACTGGGTGATATACAGCAACGACAGGGGTTAAGGTTAGGTTCAGGGTTAGTACCCAGTTATTGTAATAAGTACATAGTGTGTACATGTGGAGCAGGCCTGTACAATAAAGCGTGACACCTATGTGAGTGTACTATGTATATGGGTGATAGAAATGTATTCAGCATTCAACAAATACATTAAAGAACCCATCAATAGGTCAAGACTTAAACACTAGCAACCGCACAGGAACTGTTCAGAACTCCCTAGCATCGTAACAGCCAGTTTTGCGCGGCAAAACTGTAACAATCCAGTAGTGTTAAAGTCTATTTGCATTGTGGTTACACACAGATCCACACACTTTCAAGCCTGTAATGGTTTTTATGGCTCAGTAATTAGCACTGAATAATAATGAAGGCTTTACGTCCCAGGCAGAAGCTTTATTCTTTCAGTTTTGTAAATTGCATGAGAAGATGGTTAATTAGCGGGATCCTACGGACTGTATCGAGTCCCCTTGCGTGGCTACGCAACAGACAGGGGGAATTCAATCTGTGTGTGTGTAATGAACACAGTGACTTGGTATATGAGGCCCACACTGGTGCCACCTTGCACACCCATGTGACCCATAAGTCAATTAAAACAAGTTTGTTTTTGCTGAAAACACAAGCAGCAGTTAGCGAGGTAAACTGGAATTGGTAGAGAATTGAAATACAGTAATTGCATACATGGTGCAGATTTAATTCGGTTGATTCCCTCATGGCCCGTGAACACGGCAACTGTGGATACTGTTAATTAATTCCCCACCCACGCTGGGCGGCCTTCATTATCCCAGCATGCACTGCAGGCCGCCTCCATCTATCCCGAGCTTCAGTCCCTCAGGCTCCTCTACACTTCACAGCTTTATCTATTATTCATGTGTTCGATGAGGCCGGCCTCCACTGCTCCCCCAATGCCCTCTGTCGCAGGACTGATATACTTGCGCATGCTTTATGTGGAGGACGATCACGTTCTCTAATGGACGCCTCGGGGAGACAGTGACTTAGGGTTAGATGCCTGTGCTCAGGCTTGTTACTATGGTGGCTTTGCATGCAGAAGCCTGGAGGAGCTGCTGAATAAATGGCAGCGCTAATAAACTCACTGTGTTAGAAATCTCATACTGGTACTAAATTTCATTTGCGACCATTAAAAAATAATGTTCTGTATAGTATGAATATGGGCTGTTGTGTGAATGAAATTCGGACGTACTACATTCGCCATTTTGTCATTGTCATGTGACCTACGCCGTCAGTTGCGTCGCTTCACGGCCTCATGGGACAGTAAAGTGTCCATTGAATGCCCACTCCAGAATCTCACTATAAGCAGTAGGTCACTGTTTTTCGAATACTATGTATTCGGTCATATTACTCAGTAGAGCTGCACGATATGGATAAATTGAGAATCATGATTTTTTTGTTTCAAATGGAGATCATGATTCTGAACAGACAACTAAACAAACTAATTTACTAGAGGTTCTGGCAAAATGTTAATTGCTACAGAAATAAATAAAAAAATCAGTTTGAGTGAATGATTCAACGACTCACTCATAAAGACTTGTTTCATTACTGGATGAATCAGCGTTTTTGAACAAATCTCTTGAATGAATGATTCAATGACACATACATTTCTTTTTAACAGTCACTTATCGCCACCTACTGGTGTGACGATGTTATCGATATCATCTTTATTTGAAGCGTTAAGTTAATTTCAAAAGGTGATTTGCTCTATCTTGATCACTACCGTAGACATCAGTGTTTATATCTGAACTATAAACTTTTATCCCAGTACTCCTGTGATCATTTGAATATTTGTAGGATGGAAATAATGATACTGTGTGGTTGAAAAGACTGTTTGTGAAGCTGTTTCATATATATATATATATATATATATATATATACACATGACAACTGCTTTATCTGGGTCAGCGACAGTGTAAACGCAGATTTAGTTTAATAGACATAGCCGAATCACTTTCATTTACGAATGAAATTCGATTTTGGATGCAGCGACTGTGTTTATTGCTGTAGACGTAAATCAGAGTGTGTGATACTGAGGATATTTTTTGGTTTTCCCAACTTTTAACGTTATAGAGCATCATGATCAGATGGCAACCTCCACCGGCAGATGCTCAGAATGGTGAGATCATCGGCTACAAGATCCGCTATAGGAAGGGTACGAGGAAGAGCGAGGTGGCGGAGATTACTTCAGGATCGCAGCTCTATCAGCTCATAGATGGTAAGCTCATGTCAAACTCAGAAGGACTAACAGATCTTTGGTTGTTTTCAAGTTATCATCGACCTCGGCACCAATAACTGGCCGATGAATAAAGCCTTGTGCACGGGACGATTGATGCACCGAGTGAACGTGCAAATTCACTCCCTGACAGTAGATGGCGCTTATTGAAAAACAGAAATACCCCATAACTCCCTCTTATCGGGATTTTTGTAGTCGCTGTGACGCTTGTCATAAAGTTCTTTGTTCAGACACCAAAGAGACCAGCAGCTCTACATTCATCTTGCCTTGTTGCATCTTCTTCTTCGTTTACTTACTTCTTCGTCGTCTTCGTCTATCAATGTGTGTTCGGCAAGACCGTTTTGTGCTTGAGCGCCACCAAGTACCACACTTCAGCAGCTCCAGGCACGTGAACAAAAGCACCAATCTCATTGGTCAGCCAGTCATTAACGCGGCGTCAAACCAAAAAAAAAAAAACCTGAGGTGTTTTTTTTAAAAATTACACTTTTACACCTGCCGTTTTGCGCGTCGGTGTGCATACTCACATTGGCGCCCTTTGTTTAGTCACGAGGAGTTAAACGTCAGTGAAAAGCGTGTGTGATAATCGTCCCGGTTTGCACGAGGCTTTACTCTGTTCCAAACAGAGTAATCAAATCTGCTGATGGAGTAGACCAGGGTTCACCAATCTCGGTCCTGGAGGGCCGCTGTCCTGCAGAGTTTAGCTCCAACCAGCTCCTACACACCTGTCTGAAAGTTTCTAGTATGCCTAGCGAGACCTTGATTAGCTGGTTCAGGTCTGTTTAATTGGGGTTGGAGCTAAACTCTGCAGGACAGCGGCCCTCCAGGACCGAGATTGGTGAACCCTGGACTAGACAATACAAAAATATGTTATAGGCCTGTCAGCTTAGTTACTTTGAGTTCATTTAGCTCAATTAATGCAAAAATGACACATTTATTCATGCGCCCTGATCCTATTTGAATAATTAATAAGTCTGTCATGCAATTAATTTGGTTAATTTTGTTAACAAAATGAATTACATGACACTCTAGATAGTCACTCACTGAAAAACCCATATTGGCTGACAATTTTTTTTTTCTGGTTACACTTTATTTTACTGTTACAGTGTAATTATATATTTAAGTAGTGAGTAATTAGGCAACTACATGGACTTACTACAAGGTTAGGGTATGATTAGGATTTGGTTGAGGGTTAGTTGCATGTAATTATGCAAAATTTGCTGTTAATTACTATTGGAGCTGGACTAGCAACATATGTAACAAGGACACTGTAAAATAAAGTGTTTGTTTTTTTGAAAGCACCATTACATTTTGTTCTTACCCATATACAGTCTCTAGAAAAGCTCATTTCTCAAACATATTCCAAAATAGAGCCTCAAGTGACGAACTCTATCCATTAATGAAACAAAAGTGAAAATGAAATTAAATCAGATCCAAAACCGATATCAACAGCTTCTTTGGGTGTCACGCTGTGGTCGGCATCAAAGAAAGCATAATGGTTGTTTTCTGTTCCAGTTGAGTTGAGATGAGATATTTCTCAGTTCAAAGGCTTGAAGTGGAGTGTTAAAAGAAGACATGGGTTTCTATTTCCCACAAGGCCGCAGGAACAGCTCTGCCTTTACCATTCGACGCTCTAAGCAGACGCTTATTAACATTTTAAAGCAATTACAACCTCAGGCATATTTAAAGACAGCAGGCATTCTCCAATTGTAGTTGTTCATGTCAGTCTAGTGTATAAATCAGCGCTCGAGGCGATGCTGTAGCGTGTAGGTCAGTGTGTCGCACAGAGGAGCCGGTGATGATGATGATGATGATGATGATGATGATGATGTTGATGCGGGGGTGGTCATCGATTTTGTCTCAGTATATAGCTTGAGAAACACACATGAGTGAAGCGTCTTTCTGTTTGTTTCCAGAGAAATGAGCTGACTGGTTGATTGAGATGTAGTACTTTACTGTTACTATTGCTAATACTTGTGGTGAGCAGCTGTATAGGAACCACCCAGAACATCTTAGAAGAAGATTAAAAAAAAAGTGCAAATCTAGTTCATTTTGTGCAGTTTTAGCTAAAAAGCAGCAGCTTTACAGAGATAACAGGAAAATAATGCGACAAAGTTTGTTTCTAGAAGAAAATAGCGTCACAGTCCAGCTTAAGTAAGCTCAGTGATGTTTCATTTTTGTTGTAAAAAAGTTATTAATTTAGTTTATTTATATATATATATAGCCTTTCTGGAGAAAACCGTGATGTCCAGCTCAGTTCAGTTCTCATATAATGATGTCAATGCAGACAGATCAATAATATTGTTGAATATTGAATTAAATGACAACTAAAACGTTGTATTTTATCTCACAAAGCTTGTATGGCTGTATTGAGGGTTTTTTTCCATATTTTTCAGGTCTGCAGCGAGGCACTGAATACATGTTGCGAGTGGCGGCCATTTCGGTGAACGGCACGGGTCCCGCCACAGACTGGACCACGGCTGAGACGTTTGAGAGCGATCTGGACGGTAAAAACCGGCAGAATCCTGTGAAAACTGGTGCTCGATTAGGAAGACAAAGTGTAATGTGTCTCGTTCTCTGGTTTCAGAGACAAGTGTGCCGGACGTCCCCAGCTCCTTACATGTACGGCCTCTTGTGAACAGCATCGTAGTGAGCTGGACGCCCCCGGAGAACCAGGACATCGTGGTGAGGGGTTACAGCATCGCCTATGGGATCGGCAGCCCTCACGCAAAGACCATTAAAGTAGACTACAAACAGAGATACTACACCATTGAGAACTTGAGTAAGACCCTCATTATAATAATGATGCTCTGCACACAATACGATTTCAACTAAATGCTAAATATTGTAAACAGCACAGATTTTTTGCAGGTTAAAAATATATTTTGTTTATGAATAAGTATATTACAAAATTTGCCTTAAGGGGCAAGACAATATATTTGCAGTCTTCAAATACATTTTTAAAGTACTTTTTTGGAAAATATAAACATATATATATAAACATTTAGATTGAAGATAGGTATAAAAAGGTCACAAATAAATAAATAAATATAATTAAAACTTATGTTAAGTTTATATTAAAACTTGTATTACATTTTTTTTTTTATTAATTTTTTTATTTGCCATTTAGGACTATAATAAATTGTGTGAACATTTTAGTTGTTGTATCATAATGAAGTCAGGTTGAACTTGTCATATTAAATAAATCAACCAAACAAAAAAATTGTTTAGATGTAACTATGAAACACAGATTACCTGACCTGTAGTATTCTGATGCACGTGAAATGTAAATGTCTCACTGTAAATGATGATACAAATATTAATATACGATGACCATACCATGGTAATGATTTTCAATACTGTGCTGTTTTGATGTCTACTATGATATAAAATGATTTTCATATGCATAAAATATGGCACTTGATACTTTAAAGAATACCATGTTATTACCATGATGCATTTCCAAAAAACAAACAAACAAACAAACAAAAACATCTTATTGAGGTTTTTCCTATATTGCTATATCGCTAACACTTTACAGTAAGATTTCATTAGTTAATGTATTAACTAACATGAACTAACAATGATCAATACATTTGTTAGTGTTTATTAATCTTTGTTAATGTTAGTTAATAAAAATACAGTTGCATATTGTTTCTTCATGTTAGTTTACAGTTAACAAATACGACTTTTGTTTTTAATAATGTATTAGTAAATGCTGAAATTAGCGTTAATTAAGATTAATAAAATGCTATAGAAGTATTGGTAACACTATTTTACAGTGTCCTTGTTACATATGTTGCATGTACTTACCATAGTAATAACAGTAAATGATGCATAATTACATGCAACTAACCCTCAACCAAATCCTAACCCTACCCTAACCCTATAGTAAATACATGTAGTTGCTTAATATTACTCAGTACTTAAATATATAATTACACTGTAACAATGACACCTTAAAATAAAGTGTAACCGAAGTATTGTTCATTCTTAGTTCATGTTAAATAATGTTAACGTCACCGCCATATCCCTAAACCTGCACTTTTTGGTAACTGAATTGGCAACATGTTCAATTTATGATTCTAAACATTCATTCACAGCTTCATCAGACAAACATGAAGTACCGTAGCACTCATTAAACCGCTCTGTTGCCTGTACAAGTGAATGAAAGGAAACAGAACTGGGTAAATGCATTGTGGGACTCCTAGATTTACCCCTCTCTCCACCCCATTGTAATTACATTTAAAGAAAAGAGAAAAAAATAATCATCAGAAGAAACGGCATAATTTCAGTTTTCGTACTTCATCTAATTACTCGAGCGAGAATCAGTGATGGTGTTTAAATCTGCACCCCTGCTAGGATGATGAATATGTCTGAAGCTCTCAGAGGAGCTGTGGGTTTGATTATCTAAATGATTGTCTTTCTCCTGCCAGATCCCAGCTCACACTACGTCATCACACTGAAGGCCTACAACAACGTGGGGGAGGGAATCCCTGTGTACGAGAGCGCCATCACTCGACCCCAATCAGGTCGGTCATATAACACAACACACTATACACTCGCTCTAAAACACTTTACTTGTTTGGCATTGCTGTATTCCTCAATAATAGGAATGCTAATGATTGCATATTCTGTGTGCTAGTGTATAAAATCAATATCACAATTGTAGTCATGCTGATATTTGGAGAGGAAAAAAACAGCACTCTTTGTGTGATATTGATTGACTATATTAAGATATATAAATATAAAAGACAGACAGAGGTATTTTTATGAAGGTAAAAGAGTAGCAAAACTCGAGAGCACGCAGATGTGAATTTGAGAACTTGTACAATAAATATTCGTACTTGTACGCGAACATTTACACTCTCAGCTGTAAAATGCCATTCACAGAAATACAATAACAGACACCATCTTGTAATATATATTTGCATTTAATCTTACATTCACTTTCACAGTACAACCTCAAATAGGCTCAAATGTAAGAATAAATGCAAATATATATTACAAGTTTGTGTCTGTTATTGTATTTCTGTGAATGGCATTTTACACATTTGTGACTACTTGTCTGCAGCTTCAAATTCAGAATACAGGTTTGTGACTATCGTCTGCGAGTGCAAATCTCAACATTCAACTATTTTACAGGTTTCCACATTGGAGCTGTGAGTGTAAATGTTCGGGTACAAGTACGAATATTTATTGTTCACATCTGCGTGCTCTCCAGTTTTGCTACTCTTTTACCATCATACATTTTTGCCCCCTTATCTTGAATATTAGAGGCATTATAAACGCATTTTAATAGAGTAAATCACACAGTGTATGCGTGCGCGCTCTAGGTGTGTTTTTGTGAAGCGAGACATACTCGATAATGTCAGATCACACATCGTTAAAACAAAAATCACGATTTTATCGTAGACGATATATTTCGCACACCCCAATTGTCGATAATAATTTAATTGACAACTTATAAATGGTTGATTAAGCAAGTTCATCATTAGAGTGTGTAGTTTTGAAGTGTGTGTACACACACACACACACACACACACACACAGCAGATACACAAGGAAAAATGAAGTGTCCAAAAAAACAAGTGATTTTATAGAACATAAGAACTACTTACTTTAATTTGACTTATTTTAAGGTGTCATTGTTACAGTGTAATTATATATTAAGCACTGAGTAATATTAAGCAACTACATGTACTTACTATAGGGTTAGGGTAGGATTAGGGTTTGGTTGAGGGTTAGTTGCATGTAATTATGCATAACTTACTGTTATTACTATGGTAAGTCCATGTAACACATGTAACAAGGACACTGTAAAATAAAGTGTTACCCAACTTGCATGTGTAAACGCCACAGCGTTCGACTGGTCTCTACACATCGTCCCTAACCACTATACTCAAGATCCAGTTTCCATTGGTTTAAAGGGACACCAGGCAAGTCTGAGTGTTTTTTCTCTACGTAGCTCCCCCTAGTGTCTGGTAGTAAATGCTTTCAAACGCTCTGTCGTAAAAACGAACTGTTGTCCCTCCCCCCCTCGCCACGAGCAACAGTTAGGTCTACCGAGGCAAGTAAAGCAATATTTTCTTTCCAACTGATGGCGATTTTTTTATTTTATTTTTTTATTGTGTTGTCATGCATACTATTATTTTTACCGGGAACGAACGATATGAACGAGGCGAACTACTGCTTTGGTGTTTGTTTGTTTTTGGGAGAATGGGCATGAGCATAAATATATATATATATATATATATATATCGGAGGCTAATATTTGTCTAAAGTTATATTAGTAAGGTCTATAAGTTAATCTGGTAGAATGATGGTTTACCTTTGCTTGTCTAAGAAAACATCAGAACGTTTTTTCTAGCTCGATCATGATATGTGCAACATGTTTATTGCCTATTATCAGACGCGTTGACTTAGTGACATAAAATAAAAGTGTAAGTTACACAAATAAAACCGATAGAGGAACGGCCAAACAACTACAGAAATCAAACGTGTTTGCTAATGACAATGCTAACATCAAAGTTATAGTATCTAGCGTACTAGTAAGCCCGTAACAGACAGCGATCATAATAAAAACCTTTACAGACAATAGCAAACATCCTGAGGTCGCAATTACTTGAAATTTAAATATTAAACACAGTTTATTCCAAAGATACTTACAAGTGCAACAGCAGGATCAGCATCTGTTTCTCTCAGTTCTCCCCATTCTGAAAAAGCCGGTCCGATATTTACTCGAGTCCGACTTGCTCGGTCAGTCTCCCGTTTCCTCTTTCATTGGTCCTCCGACAAAGATTTCCTAGCTTTCTGCATCTTTTTTACAGCCTCAGCCATAACTCAATCTATCGTTGCCCTTTGCTTATAGCTAGCCGGTGCTTGAATGGGGGCGTGTACGTGTGCAGTGCCGTCAAGCAATTCGTTACATCGCGAGACCTGATATCACGCGATACTTCCTGACGCCGACCCGCCGGCCCAAAGTTGCAAGTGAGTTTTTTCCGCTCTCGGGCACCAGGGGGGTGCGAAACCACCACCATTCAACCCGAAATAAGTAATATAACCATTCCACTGACTCCAAAGCTGTTCAGTTAAGGTTAAAAAGTTACCTAGAGCACCTTTAACTTTCAGTTGACGCTGGAAAACACTGTCATGATCACGATGCGATCGGTTCCTGGAAGTCATGTCAGTGTCACTCCGTGATCTACACATTGTCTTATGTTGTGTTTGGGCTCGTTCCAGACCACCTGCTCTAAATAAACTTTTACTAATGTTTCGCAAAGTTAACTTACAAACCAAAAGAGGCGCAAAAGCATCATGTGTATTCTCGCTTTTTCATACAAAAACTTGGAATAGTTTGTCTTTAACTGGAACAAATGCTAGTTTTCAATGATATCCGACACAATTCTGATATGTACTATGATTTTACAGATCATATTTTCATGTAAAGCAGTTATTTTTCACACTATGAAAATAGAGCACTTGTAATATGGCAGCGAATATAAAAACACTTGTTAAGTGATGCTCGTATTCCCACTGTAAAGTCAAGCTTCTAAGCCTAAACGACACCTCTTTTGTGTTGGTTGAGCAAGTGCTTGTTGAGTAACTTAGTAGCGGCCACTGCTTCGGATTTAAGAGGTTATGGTGAGCAATTAACTGATTAAATGATTGTTAATTTTAACAGCGATCGATTATGGTAATTTATGTAAATTGACATCCCTATGGATGATGATGCCACGTTTATTTTAAAATAACAAGCGCTCAAGAAACTGAATGGAGTCTAAGCCATGTCTCACTGAAGTGTCAGAAGTCTCTGTTGAATTTCTGTTCTCTCTAGGTAATCATATTGATGCTACGGTTATGCACCCTGGTTGAGTGTTGTTCTCTCATGTCGTAAGCGTTCTCCAGCCGACCCCGGTGGTCTCCAATGCTTTTCTTCCTAGCAACCAGAGGAATTGTCATGATGATGGGATGCAGATAAAGCCATCTGCGCTTCACGACTGAAGGGCTGCTTAATAGCGCTGAGCATGATGGAGATGCAGAGCTTTGATTAAACACTGCTCTTATCCCACATACAGGAACATCTTAACATCACAGGAAATGAGTCACTCCACCATCCAAGAGCACGTCGACATGATTATAATTGACATTATAAAACACTGCGGATCTCGTTGTTCATGGTGAAATTGACATTTTTATTATCAACTGAAGTGCTAAATGGTTTCCTCATCCTAAGTACAGTTTTTCTTAAGCAACTAGAAACATTTTTGTGCAAAATTAGATTTAACCCCTTAACTCTCAACATCCCTCAAGCGGAAACACTACTTTAAAACCTTTTAGCAGGCTCCTCCCCCTAGTGGGCGGGGTCATGTTTCATATTTCTAAATGTATTAACTATTTTATAATAAAAAAATTGTAATCTTGACAAAACGTATCGTCGGAAATGTCAAAAGTCAAAAGGTTCCATATTTGGTGGCTGTTTTCTGATATGAGTGATATTGTGACAGAAATGTATTAATTTGTTACAGCAGAACACATAATAAAAAAATTTAAAAATAGCCCGGTGGCCATTTTTGGTATAGCGCCTAAACAAAATCTCATAGGAACTTATATGTGACCCTGGATCACAAAACCAGTCACGAGTCGCACGGGTATATTTGTGGCAATAGCCAACAATACATTGTATGGGTCAAAATTATCGATTTTTCTTTTATGACAAAAATCATTAGGATTTTATGTAAAGATCATGTTCCATGAAGACATTTTGTAAATTTCCTACCGTAAATATATAAAACATTTATTTTTGTGAGTGAATGCAGCACAATCGTGAACATAAATGAACAACTTTAAAGGAGATTTTCTCACTGTTTCGATTTTTTGCACCCTCAGATTCCAGATTTTCAAATAGCTGTATCTCAGACAAATATTGTCATATCCTAACAAACCATACATTAATAAAAAGCTTATTTAGTCAACTTTCAGATGATGTATAAACTCAATTTCAGAAAATGGACCCATGTGACTGGTTTTGTGGTCCAGTGTCACATATCAACTTCAAATTTGGAACACAACATGTTTTGTTTACTGAATGATAGAGCTGCATTATTTGATTTAAATCTTCTTTTTTTTTTTAAATTGCAGTTTGTTATGCTTGTTTGTAGGGCTGCATTAATTAGGCCAAATTTTTCTGATTTTATATCAATACATAATATTAATAATAGAGAACTTGATTCACGCTGCACAAGTTATGAAAGAGAGAAAAACTAAAGCTGGCCGTTGCACCGGATGATTTCTCACCTGGTGTTTTGATCAATGGTACACTCTTGTTACCTCCCAGCATGCAATGCGGTTCATGGCATTTCTCATTTCTCCTGGTTTACCTTTAACTGAACTCAAGGGAATCCGCTGCAGGGCTCTGAAGATCTCGCTCACCCATTCCTTCATACATCAGCATCTCTTATGTTGGAGAGTATGTAGGAATGTTTAGTAAGAGGTAAAGGTGACAATTTTCCCTCTTCCAGGATATACAGACATGTTTTGCATAGAAAAATGATTTTAATATTCGATTGCTGGATGTAAAACAGTATGTGTGTTCGATGAGTGAAATACTGTGTGCTAAAGAGTGCAATACTTTGCTCTATATATGTAGTGTTATGTTAGGCATTGCATGCTAGTTGGACAGTGAGTTTCAGGGAACAAGCAAAGATCAACGTCACACACTTATAGCGCTGTGTGAAAGAGGTCTACTTCATCACTCTGGAAAATAACCTGTTTTTTCCCCACTTTTCCATTTGAAAACAAGCCAGAAAGAATGTGTTCTCATTTTTACACATATTTTCCCACTGCGAATTGTTATTCTTGGAGGGAGCGTTTAGGAAAACAGGTGATTTAAGGCAGGCAAACAGCTTTAAATCTATAAAAGGATCCGACTTCCAGATTCATTCCCTATATTTGTATTTGACGGTATCATATCAGCAAACCCGAGCAGCACCGTACATTAAAGTTATTTGAAAGATTTAGCTTGATTAGAGCTTTGGAGAAAAATGTGCATCTCCAGTGCCTTGACCTGGACAAGGTCATTGTTTCCACACCTCGAATTAAAATGAAGAGACAGGAAAGAAAAATAAAAGCCTTTTTTTCTGCTTCCTCCTGGGACACATTTGGTCAAATTACAGTAAAAGCATTATTCATTAGAGCAACAGATCTTAACCTTTTTGTTAGCTGCATACTAATGAGTTTCATTCAATCCATGATAATTTAATAGATTTTCCAACCTTGCAAGAAATATAAGGTGTAATAAAGTTAGTTACGATACAAACTTGTGCTTTATAAACAAGTCTTTCAAATCTAAACAATAGGTTTATGTGAAGTACATACCAAAATTAAATAAAATTAATGGGAAAAAAAGGCAATCGTACAAGTTTTGAATGACATGAGTGTGTAAACTGAAAAATATTAGTAGACAAAAGCTCCATTAAACAGTTTTGAAAGTTACATGTGTACTAGGACCTTTATCTAAACACTAAGTCTATCCCTCACGATCGTTTTCCTTCTGTATTTGTAATGTAGATGCTAGTGAACCGAGCTGATGTAGTGCCTTGACTCGTTGTAGATGTAGTTCTCTGTAGCTCTGGATGGTCTCTTGATATCCTGTTCTAATACAATATTTTCTCTCTTTCTCCCTTTCCCAATCCCACCTCCACATTCCTCCCCTCCTCACTCCCATTTTAACCCATTAACCCGTTCTCCCGCTTCGTTACGTGTCTCCCGTCCTAAAACCCTCCCCTTGTACACGTAATCGTGCTCACTTTTTTCGCCTTTCACTTTTTTATTTTTTCCATGGGACATTGTGTAATTTGCCTGCAGACCCCATAGACCCTGATGTTGATTTGTACGAACTTTTCCATGCTCCATACACTCCAGTTCCAGAACCTTTACCCATGCTGCCTCCTGTGGGCGTTCAGGCGTCCGTTCTGAGCCACGACAACATCAAAGTCACATGGGCGGACAACTCGCTGCCCAAGAACCAGAAGATCACAGATGCACGCTATTACACGGTGCGCTGGAAGACCAACATACCTGCGAACACAAAGTTTAAGGTATGGTTAACAGAACCCAGGCTGCTCACAGCATCTGCCTGTAGGAGAAGGTGGATCATTTTTGGTTGTTACACCCCTGACATTGAATTATTCATTTTAGATGGCTAATACCACCACACTTACTCACACGGTGGTGGGTCTTAAGCCCAACACTTTGTACGAGTTCTCGGTCATGGTCACGAAGGCCCGGAGGACCAGCACCTGGAGCATGACTGCACATGGGACAACTTTCGAAACAAGTAAGTCCTCTACATGGGGCAGTTTGCGGCCTCAACGTTGCAATTGTGTTGCATGGTCATGTGACTGAATACTAATCGCTTTGTAAGAGTGTCTATGATAAAGAAAAGTAGTTTAAAACTTGCTTATCAAGTTCTTAAAGGGTTAGTTCACCCTTCTGATCACAAATGAAAATATTTTTGATGAAATCGGAGAGCTTTCTGTCCGTCCATTGACAGTCTACACAGCTACCACTTTGACGCTTCAAAAAGTTCATAAAGAGATCATAAAACTAATCTGTGTCATTTTCCAGAGATAATGTAAGGGTCACCAGGGCTTCTGTAAGAGGTGACTGTTACACTCAATTTAGGAAGACTAAATTTGAATCAGCTTTTTCATTTACTGTAGTAGAAAAGTGGAACTTAATTCCACTTCATATTAGAGATTGTGCAAGTCTCAGCAGTTTTAAAATGTCCTTAAAGACTTGGCTGAAGGCGAATCAACTATGTGATCATTGATCTTTTTATAACATGGAATGTATATTTGTATTTTGGTTTATATGTGAGTAATGCTTGTCACATGTTGTTTGTTGTTAAGTTCATATCTGTTTTGATAGTATTGTCTATATTTTCTGTATTGTATTTTATCATCCTTGCCCAGGGACCACAGATGTAAATTAGCTGTATAGCTAACTCTGGTACAGGGCTTGAACTGTGCATGGTCCCTATGAAATGAAATGAAATGAAATGAAATGAAATGAAATGAAATGAAATGAAATGAAATGAAATGAAATGAAATGAAATGAAATGAAATGAAATGAAATGAAATGAAATGAAATGAAAATTAAATTAAATTAAATTAAATTAAATTAAATTAAATTAAAATAAATCCATCCAAATGAATTTTAGTTTAGTCCAAATTCTCTGAAGAGACACGATCGGTTTATATGATAACATGTAATTTAGTCTGTTACTCACATATAAACATTGATCAGCAAACATAAACAGAAGCTTAACCTAACTTGTTTGACTCGTTGGAACCTCATTGGTTCTTGCTGAAGCTCAAACGTGCTGCGTAACACGAGAATGAACCTCATTGGTTCTCATGCATCAAGTGAACATGCTTGAGCTTCTGTTTACTACAACTGATGTGTGAGTTGATGGATGTTTATATGTTAATAAAAAGACTAAATTAAATTTGTTCATCAAATAAAGCGATCGTGTCTCTTCAGAAAATTTGGACTAAACCGCTCAATTCATATGATTAGTTTTACGATCTCTTTATGAACTTTTTGAAGAGTCAAAGCGGCCCGTTGAGAAACACGGATGGTCGGAGTTTACTTTGGGCTTTAGAAATTAACTCTGCGTTCATTTTAATTTTATATCGTTTTGAAAAACTTGCATGCCATTTTCAATAGAAGATTCAGTTTAAAAACCCATCAAGTAAAAAGTAATAACAATAAGCTGATTTTTGGCTGTTTGGTTGTGCATGTAAACGCACTTAATGAGCATTCAACTTTGAAATAAACATCAAGTGTGAGGGAATTTCTCTATTTGTAGTCTTGAATCATTTTGTCTTTCTCCCCAGTCCCAAGTTCTGCGCCTAAAGATGTGACTGTAGTGAGCAAAGAGGGACGACCACGAACCATCATCGTCAACTGGCAGCCGCCTTCAGAAGCCAATGGCAAGATCACAGGTGACAATGTTATTAAAAATTTAGCACCGTTTATAGACAGTGACAGCTTATTTTGCCTTAAACCACAGTCACACTAGACTTTAAACACGCAAAAGTGTCTCTGTCTCTTTTGAAACCATTATTCAACATATAATACATCCAAAATGTAAAAATATTGCAATCTACTACGATCCTGCATATTTAAAGATTGCTTCAGCAAAGAGGTCACTGTGTGACGTATCAGTCTTTTATTGGTCACACGTTTTCACATGATACAAAATTCACCAAATTTAAACTCAAGAACGCATTGAAATGTGTGTGAGCTTGCATTTCTCGTCCGCATTTGCATCCCGTGAATAGAAGTCAGTGGACCAAAAAAAGGTGTTTTGTAACAACCACATATAATCATCTACAACGTGCCTCTGTATGGCTTTCTCTGCCTTCCCAGGTTACATCATTTATTACAGCACTGATGTGAATGCAGAGGTTCATGACTGGGTCATTGAACCAGTAGTGGGAAACAGGCTAACCCATCAAATTCAGGAGCTGACCCTCGATACCACCTACTACTTCAAGATCCAGGCCCGTAACTCCAAGGGAATGGGTCCCATGTCTGAAGCTGTCCAGTTTCGCACTCCTAAAGGTAAACCAGCTGATTCACAGAGACAGTTTTCATCTGATGAATGAGAACAATCACTGCTGCCTGATGAAAAGACCAGTATATGTAGGGATATGAATCCCAAGATACGATGGGACACCGGTGTAACCGCCAAGCTTCATATGTGGCTTAACCATCAAGATGTCCATGATCTACCAGAAGAGACCAACTAGCATGCTGTTCTTTCCTGCAGGGTTTGGTTGCTAAATTATGTTAGCTCTTTCCCCGCCAGCGTTTTTGAAACCTTTTTTAAACAAAAAACCTGTTTCATTCTAGCTTCATGCATTTCTTTTTTTATAAACATGTTTAATCAAGTTTAATAAAAAAGCAACATTTTGAACAAAAAGCTGAGAAAATCATGTTTTTGTGAAAGACTACGTCTGGATAAGATTCAGAACGGAGTAGATCGAGTCCATCGACACCCACAAAGCTTCACAGTCCTACAGCTCGTCCTGGGTCACATTTCATTCAGTAACATTAGGCAGTTTTGATTTATATGCTGTTTAGTGTTGATGATCGTGTTATTTTACATATGCATCTGCTTACATATGCCATCGCTTGTTTCTGCTTCTTCTTCGCCTGTGTTTTGGTCAGGAGATTCTGCACTTTTTTTTTTTTAGAAGATGTGCAATAGCGCCCCCTACCGTATAACAGTGAAAACACGCAAAGTCGCAAAATGTCTGTCAATGGCGGGAAAGAGTTAACATATACGCTATTTTTTACTTAATCTCAAGCTTAACCCTTTACGTTTACCCTGACCTCACTGATCTTTCATGCTTAGCTCTGACTGCACGCCTCTCTCCCTCTAACTTGTCTCTTCTCCTGCTTTGCCATGCTAGCCGAACCCTCTGACAAAATGGCTAATGACCAAGGTAATTGCTCTCTCTTCTCTTATTCCTCTAATGTCCTCAAATAGAAGTGAGCAGCATGTTTTCCCTGCGCACTGAAATTCATCAGCAGTCACAGAAAGATCCACTTGGTATATTGCTGGAAAACATCTTATTTGTCTGCCTGACTGCTGTTTACTAAGAGTTTATCAGTAGGATGCACGTGGCTACGCCTTCATACTACTAACTGTCTTTCTCCAAGCAAGTTTTTCACAAAAGATGAGCGTCATGCTCTTCTCAGAAGTACAGCTGGTGGTTTATCTGTTTAAGCTGCATGTTATTTTACCAATGGATTGAACACGACTTTAAACTTTACACGAGAGTTGTAGATTCCTGTGCCACTTGCCAATTCTTCTTATTTGAACTCTTGTAGCTTCAGGACCAGTGAAAGTAGGAAGACCATCATCACCAGATCAAGGCTTTGGATCAGGTGGTAATTTCTGTTTTTTTTTTATGTTTCCAAAAAGACATACTGGAAGTAACCTAGCAATGGCTTAACAATGATGTAGCATAGCAACAATCAAGAACACGCCTTTGTACTATACCTAGTATCACCTAGTAATACTATAACAACCACCGACTAGTCCCTTAACAACGCCCTTGCAACTACCTAGCAACATCATATTAACATCCGAGCAAACACCAAGCAACCACTTAATAATGCCATAACACCTGTCTAGTAGTCCCTAGCAACCACCCACAACAACTTAGCAACACCTTAATAACAACCCAAACAACATCTTAGGAGTGCCTTTCAACCACAATACCAACATCATATAAACACCTTGCAACAGCTTAGCAATGCCATAGCAAACCCCATCCAGTCCCTAGCAACCACCCAGAACAACCTAGCAACACCTTAATAATGACCTAGAAACACCCTAGCGGCATCTTGCAATCATCTAGCAACACCTTATCAACAACATATTAACACCCTAGCAGCGCCTTGTAACCACCTACCAATGCTCAGAAAACAGCTATCTCCAGCTTAGCATTGCCCAACCAATCATCAAGCAAATGCCATAGAAACCTTCCGGTAGGCCCTAGCAACCAACTCAATAACCTAGCAACACCTTCATAACAAGGTAGCAACCACACAGCAACACCATAGCAACATCTTACAATTGCCTACCAACAACATGCTAACACACTAGCGACTACTCGGTAGCCCCCAATAACCTAGCAACACCTTGATAGCACTTAGTAACACCCTAGCAATGCCATGCAACCATCTAACAAAGCTCATCAACAGTATATTATTAATCTAGTAAACACCTAGCTTAACAGTGCCCTACTAATCACCTAGCAATGTCATAACTACCACCCAATAGTCCCTATCACACATAGCAATTTAGCATATCATAGCAGCTTTGCAATTCCATAGCAATCACCCAGTAGTCCAACAACCTAGCAACACCTTAACAACAACTTAGCTACTACCTAGCAATGCCTTATCAACAGCATATTAACACCCTAGCAAACACCTTGCAACAGTTTAGCGATGCCATCCCTTAGTCTTTAGCAACCACCCACAACAACCTAGTAGCACCATAGCAATGGCATGCAACCACCTAGCAATGCTCATCAACAGTATATTAATAACCTAGAAAGCACCTAGCTTCGCAGTGCCCCACCAATCACCTAGCAATGTTACACTAGTCCCTAACAACAACTCTAGCAACCACTTAGCAATGCCTTATCAACTACGTTTTACCACCCTTTGTAAACACTTAACAATAGCTTACCAACCACATAGCAGTACTCAACCAACTCCCTCTCAGTTTCTGTCTGTCAGGCCATTCTGTCATAAACATTCAAGGCTTTAAAAACTCGCAGGCAAGAATTTGACAAAGCAACAGTTAGTCTTGATAGATTTTCCTTTCCTTATAACGTTGTAACCACAGATTTTCCATGTTTCAGGGAAACCAGACATGTCTGGCACTGGTGATAACCACATCCTGGTTATTGTCATCATTGTGTCAGTGGGAGCATTTACCATCATTGTGGTGGTGGTTGGCGCCTTCCTGTGTACACGCCGTACCACAACACAGCAGAAGAAGTAAGTTCCTCACAAAGTTCAAGTTCAGATCTCCTGATGATGAGCAGTCCTAATCCTCAGTCCTGGCGTAAGGGTAAATGTGTTTGCCACAACCTTCCCTCAAACTCTTTGATATGATCTCCAGGAAACGTGCAGCCTGCAAGTCCGCCAATGGATCCCACAAGTATAAGGGCAACTCCAAAGATCTGAAGCCACCAGACCTCTGGATCCACCACGAACGTTTGGAGCTAAAACCTATTGACAAATCGCCCGAAACCAATCCAGTAATGACCGACACGCCAATCCCCCGATCCTCCCAAGACATCACCCCGGTTGACGGCTCCATGGATCCTATGCTCCAGAGACGTAACTCGTACCGTGGTAAGAACTGTGATTTAAAGACCCCATGAAATCAAAAAGTTTTGTCTGTTAAGGCCATCTATATAGACCTTATACGCCGGAGAAATAAGCTCGCAATCATGTTTAGAATGTTGTGCTTGAACTTTCGTTTTTGCGGTAGCTCTGTATATTTCTATGGCTTTGCTACTGAAGAGTAATTAGCTGGTAAAGTGGATTTACTTATGATTTACTTATCATAACAAATGCCATCCGAGTGGTTAATTCATAAATCTGTAAGATCTTACCTTCATGCTGTGGAAATACAAACCGGAAGACTGAACACTATGAGCGCAACGCTGAAAAGGGGCGGGGCTACATAATGTCTATACTAGTAAACTCCTAGATATTTTTGTCATATTTATAGTATTGCTCTTCTGGGAAAATGGAAAGCCCCCCCCAACACTAAGTTGCAAATCATTGATTTGCAACGCTATGATGTAAACTTAAGGATATCGGCTATTTAAAAAAAGACCAAACTTCCAGTTTCATTAGGAAATACATCAACACAGTCAAGAAATGTCTAACAATTTCATGGGGTCTTTAAACCACCTTCACCTGCTGCATCATCCATGACATCATTCCAGCTGCTGCTTCTGATGGATGCTTCAATGTCATGTCTTCTATTTGTCATTATTGCTTGAGATTGGCATGTTCCTTGCTTAAAATGGAAAAAACGTGCAGCTTTGTTTCTTTTGTTTTCGTGGCATGTATGGTGATATCCATCTGCTGCTGCCTACTCCTACAGCTCTCCGTATGTGTGCGTTTACACTGCCCTCTAATGGACAAACAATACAATCTCACTGCATTAGTGAAAACACCACATGATCTTGGCAACTTACTCTAGGAAGTCAGCTGGTAGTCTTCACAGGGCTCTTGTATTGGGAGCCTGTCTCAATCTGATTAGCTGGTCGCTGTCTGATTTGCAGGCCATGAATCAGAGGACAGCATGTCTACACTGGCAGGCCGTCGGGGAATGAGACCTAAAATGATGATGCCCTTTGATGCACAACCCCCTCAGCGTAAGTGTATTATCCTGAACCAGGGACCGGACCCCTTTTCTTTCAGTTAGGATATTAAACAGTTTATGCTCTTTAGAATAACATATAGTCCTCAAACAAGGTTCCCTGAGTTCATTATTGTAGTTGTAGGCCAAAAAACATACTCTACTCAAGTACATGGATGCAAATGTCTGTAGCTGTTGCTGCATTTCAAAATGCATCAGAATGTTCAGGTCAACTGCTATGATGGCCGAACAACAGTTTATTTTATTTGAACTTTCTACATGTTTATAGTTAACTACCTAAATAAAAACAGGTAACTATCACCCCTTTGAGTACAGAGGTTTCCTAGCACCACAGAACGAGAACACCAAGCATTTGCGTCTGCATTTGTCTAGAGTATGTTTCTAGTCTTACAGTAATTCTTTAACCTAGCAACATAGCATGTCTTTCAGTCTCTGTAGTTCTTTGTTTGCATGAGCAGATGTTATAGATGCACCATGCTCGCCATAATCTCATAGCCTTGTGTGCGAGGTCTAAACCATGGCGCTCTATTATGTGTGTCCGTTCGCAGCTGTGATTAGTGCTCACCCCATCCATTCCCTCGATAACCATCACCATCATTATCACTTGGGCAGCCTGGTCTCGCCGACACGCAGCTATCTCCACCACCAGAGCAGCACACGGTCCATCGCCACCCCCATCTCTCATCTAGACAGGGCAGAGTCCACAGGTGAGAGTGCATTAGTGGGCCTTTGTTAAGGCCCTAAGTCCACGATGAGTCACTCCATATGAAGCTGGATATGATGTTCTTTCCTCTCAAAATGGAGGTATAATTGGTTGGTGACCAAGGGATTGTAGTGAAACTTTCCATATCTCTTTATTCCCTCTTTATCTCTCCGTGTGAACATACCTCCTTCTTCAGCACTTGCTTTAGACAAGTAAACGCCTCATAACATTTGTATCACTTCTCATATTCCCTCCAGCTGAAACCAACTTAAAGTGGTAGCTGGTATTACATTGTTTTTAGCTGGTTTAAGTGGGTCATTCACTGGTTCAAGCTGTTCTAGATGGTTGACTAATTTGAAGCCAACAAGCCCAACATGAAATTAAAAGTTTACTTTCTTGAAGTCTACATGGAATGAAGCTTCTGATCTGTTTTCTAAATGCATGTTATTGATCTTTTGAGTACGATTCATCAATTCAAAATTTCAAAACTCTTATCTTCTGGCCAAATGGCAGACTTCTTTCTGGTGACGCATACCATATTATTAAATCATTCAGTCCACTAAGGAAAGGCCCCTTTTCACTTCTTGTTTCATTCAGAAATACGTTAAATTTGTTGCGGATTCATGTTGGCTTTAAGCTGGCTTTTTAATGATTTCAGTCTTTAAGGTTGCTCACATGCAAAACCTCACATGTGCTGACCCAGGTGCTGTTGTAATTACAGAGTCTGTAAGAAACACCCCTAGTGCCGACCTGCTCCCTCCATCTGGGCAGCCCTCCTGTACCACTGACCTTTCAGAGACAGACATTAGCTACCACAGCTCAGTCACTGAGGAGGAGCCAGCTTTCGCTACGCCCACAGCACACGTTCGTCCCACACACCCACTCAAGAGTTTTGCAGTGCCGGCCGTCCCAGCTCACCCCATGTATGACTCGGCAGCATTGCCTAGCACTCCATTGCTGTCTCAGACAGGTGACTATCCTTTTTACACCAGATATGTATATCTATCTTGGGTTATCCAATCTGCAGTGTCTAAAATAATGGCATTTAACATATAAAAGATGTTTAACATAGTCAGGCACATTCATTGAAATGAGAGCTAATCTATTAGTAATCTCATTGGCAGAGTTATATATTATATAAATATAATATCTTATCATCATTGAGCTAAAAAAAATATATATTTACGTATATATGTTGCCAACCAAGATTTACCCTACTCCAAGCTATAAAATGAGAGCATGTGTAGCATAAGTAATGTTTGTGGAATATTGAGCCTTAATGTATAAAGTGAGAATATAATTGGTCCTAGAATAGAACCTTGTGGGACGCCATAGTTTAGAGTTGCTGAATAGAAGGGCAAAATCCCAATACTGATGGAAAAGTTCTGTCTTTAAATAGAGAACTAATTTATGCCAGTACCTTGTACAGTTGCCAGTAACAATAGTTGTCACACTTCAAATGAGCCTAACTGTATATATTGTGTATATAATAGGACCTAGAATAGGACCTTGTGGGACGCCACAGTTTAGTGTTGCTGAATAGGAGGCAAATTTCCAATACTAATGGAAAATATTCTGTCTTTTAAAGAGGTGGTATAATGCCCTTTTTCACAAGATGTAAAATAAGTATTTGATGTCCCCAGAGTGTGTATGTGAAGTTTTAGCTCAAAATACCCCACAGATATTTTTATAAATCATGTTAAAATTGTCACTTTTTGAGGGTGAGAAAAAACACAGTTTTTGTGTCTGTCCCTTTAAATGCAAATGAGCTGCTGCTCCCGGCACAGGGGACAAGAGCTACAACAGCTTGTGTCCTTTTACCTCACACACACATGCACTGAAAATTTCAAAAACTTTTAGCCTTTTATGTTCAAACCGGAGTCAGACAGTAACGGAGAGACTCAAGAAGAAGTGACAACATGTAGAAGCAACAGGACATTTCTGAATGGTTAGTTGATGAATTTATGTAGCTGATGTGGAGTTAACTATCTTCTAGTCATTTATTAGCATATTCTGTCATGACAATCTATAAATCACGTTCCCGGGGGCGGGGTTTATGTAAATTTTAGGGTTAGTGATGTCACTAACCCGGGAGGAATGTTGTGTAGTCTCTACCAGCCGTTTGTTGTAGTCCTTAAAAAGCGATTTCTTTAAAATAAAATATCTCCCTTTGCTTTGAACTTTGAGCGTTGTAACTTTGCAGATGTTGTTTTAAGCTCAAACAGCAACATTACACACTTACTAAAGTTGGAAAAGTGAAATCATAATCAACCACCCCTTTAAATAGAAAACTAATTTATGCCAATACCTTGTACAGTTGCAAGTACCAATAATTGTCACATACCAAATGAGCCTAACCGTATACAGTGTGAATATAATAGGACCTAAAATAGAACCTTGTGGGACGCCACAGTTTAGAGTTGCTGAATAAGAAGGAAAATGACCAATATTGCTGGAAAAGCTTCTGTCTTTTAAATAGATAATAGATAAATGCAATTTGTGCATCTTTATTAAAAAGGTGAAAGACAGACACTGACTTGTGCGATTGTTTCAGGGCCTCACTCAGTTAAAACAGCCTCTATCGGTACACTGGGAAGGACGAGAACTCCTATGCCTGTCATAGTTCCAAGTGCACCGGATGGTTCGGAAGGCATCAGACTTCATGAAGATGCAGGGAGTGTGAGTACCTTTGCTTATATAATGCTCTGTACTACAGAGGTTAGAAAACATCAGGAATATCACTCGCTGTACAAACTTCCAAGTCTCCGTACATTTCTTGTGATTTTTTACAACAAAACCATGTACACTTGAGTCATTTCTGTTACTTTTGAATATGCTTGTGTTATAATGATTTCTGGTAAAGCCTGGGAGATTAAACTATAATAAATACAGTTTGATTATTTATACAGTGGCAATAAAATGCATCTAAAAGATTAGCAATAAAGAGTTAAAGTTAGCCATCTGCTCCAAAAAAAAATTGTTTTATCCAATTTATTATGATAGGGACAATGTATTGCATAGTAGAAATGACTTGCTACATTCGGCATTGCTTTCAAATTAAACATTTCATCATTATGCATCAAATCTTATGGCCTAGGTGCATACATTCTATAATGTTCTATGGATACTGTTACATATCAAATATACTGTTAAAAATCGAATATACTGTTACATATCGAGTAGATTTTTAAATGTACAATATAATGATAACATTTTAACATGTTTTTTTTCTTTTCTCTCAAACCTTTACCTGCTTTCCCCTTTTAACGGCTGTATTTATTATCTGCTCATTACAATTAATTTTGGAAATTTTGCTTGTTTAAATTAATGCTGAATGATATAATGCACCATACTACCGTACCCCTTCATCCATTACCACGCATGTTACTGTGCTATTTGATTTCCCGCTTTTCTTCCGCAGTACCATTGACCCTCCCCAATAAAACCCAATTCCCTCAAACCCCAGCTCACCCCAACCCCACCCCCCCGCCCCCGCATTAACCTTCTTCATCTCCTTCAGAATTACGAGACGGACGAGTTGACGGAGGAAATGGCCCATCTGGAGGGCTTAATGAAGGACCTAAACGCCATCACGACAGCCTGAGCACAATCCTCACAATAACACTAGACCTTCCCCGCCACGGGGAGGACGTTCAGCACGGAGGAGTTCTCAATCATTCGCTAAACGGAGAGAGAGAAGGAGAGTGAGATAGGAAAAGAACAATAACGTTTGGGATACCTTGCTTACTCTCAGGAAGGAGAAACCCATCAAACGAGGACAGTGGACATTCTGAGAAAGGACACGTGGTTACTTCAAACGAGATGATTGCGATTTTTTTCTCTCTCGGCATCCTACGTAAATGTTTCCTTTTATTTTAGTGGAGACCGTTTAAAAAGACACCATTTCATTATCCTACGAAAAAAGGAAAGCTACAATATGCTGGTGTACGTGTTGGTGCTTGTAAGGCACACTTTACAGTGTTTCATTTGTGTCTTTTTTTTTTTTTTTTTATGTTTTTGTATCTATATATATATTGCCCCCGTTCCAGTGAGGTGAACGTTGGACATCGTCCTTTTTATTTCTGCAAAGCATTTTGTATTAAGCATTTTGATTGGTCTCTCTCTCTCTCTTTTGTATGTCATATAATGTGCCATGTCTTATTATTTTCTTAAACATGTTTTGTATTGTTTTATATGCATATACACTTATCAGTTTGTACATATGTTTAATACGGACTCATGTTGTCACCACAGTAAAGTTTTTGACCTCTCGTGACAGTTTCCGTTAAGTCAGAGACACGCTGCTTTTTAATTTTGCAATTAGAAAGGATTTTTGCAGTCTGCAATGTCACTTCCCCTTCAACATTTTGCCTGTTTTACATGGGAGTTCCCTTCAAATATGCCTTATATTAAATTTGTGTGGAATGGCAGAAATCAGTTCAACTGGGAAAATGTTTTCAAAAATGTTTATCACACAACACTGTGATATTCTGTAACGCTGAACTGTTAATACGACAACGTAGACCTCCATCACAGATGCTGGACTTGGTGCTGAAACTCAGAAACTTCAGGTTCTACACATGTAACTGAGACATGAATGAATTTGGTACATTTGAAAGTGCTTTATATGGTTGATTTCCTCTTGCTGCATTGGTCTGAATTCTTCTAACTCGATGAATGAATGACATTCACTGTGAGATTTTACAGGCCACATTCTTGGCACTTGATGCAACGAAGTGCAAATGCAACAAGACTTTTATGCAGAACTCCCAGTGCTCATCTTTTATTTTCCATTATATTTCTTGTATTCGTTTCATATGAAGAACTTGTATAAAATCTCAACCTGCGAGGCAAAAAAACCCCCAACTGTTCCTTCCCTGCTGGATATGGTTTTGTTCTGTACTTTTACCCAAAGAAAATATGTAACAGCAATCATAATTTAGTTTTATGAACTTAATGTCTCCTCAAACATTTTTTTTTTTTTGAGTGTCGTTTGGACTGTAAGAAATTCTGGGTAACTATTGGAACATGTAAAAAAAAAAGCTTGGCAAAAACAATACAACCTATTTGGGTTAACCGATCAAGTTGTAGACAGTCAAACCTTTATTGCACTTTTTCAACAATTTCAAGAAAAAAAAACAACTTTTACATATCCTGTGTTTTGAATATAAAGCTCTATTTGTGTAATGTAGTGTCATAGTTTAGCATAGGCAGCTGGTCTAATTTGTTCTTTTGCCTCTGGAATAATATTTGAGCGGCAGGTTTTAACTGTGTTGCATATGCAGAATTCTGTTGTTGCTTATTTCTGTACAAAGATCTTCTCGCTGTCTCTAGAAATACTCTGTGGCTTTTTAAAAAAAAAAAATATTCTAAAAACACTGCTTTTGGCTGTTTATTTATATGCATCCTCTTTAAATAATTTGAAATTTGCTTTCATTTTCCAGTATGACACGATTACTGAATGAGGACTTTTAACTCTTTCCCTGCCATTTTGAATTTTTGGCCAATCCGCATTTTCACTGTTATACGGTAGGGGGCGCTATCACATCTTCTGAAAGAGTGCTGAATATCCAGATTTGAACAGGCAATAATTAACTTAATTTTGCTTTTTTAAATGATACATACCCACATTCAAGTGTTGATAATAAAATGGTGTTTTTTTGTTTAAGCTATTTATTCTTTTGGTATGTTCAGATAATCATACAACAAAATATCCTGTAAAAAGCCCATAAAAATTGTGTGAAAGTAATCAAAAATGCTGGGGAAGTAAACCATCATTCTATACAATAGGGCATAAATGGAAATATATTTTTACAACTTGATTTTTCCATTGGGAAAGCTGGTTTTCATGTAATGCTAAAAGTTTAGTATTCATAAACATAACACTTTTAAATCATATTCAGTTGTATTGTTTCTAGACTGTGCCGTTACAGGGATTTACTGGATTGTATTATAACAGGCCAGATCTGCAGGATGAATATGATCATGAGAATTCATCAAAAATGACAAACACAAGATTGTTCTTCCTTGCAGTCTTTATTAATGTGCTAAATTACATCAGACTCCTCTGGGTGTTTTGAAGTTCATGCCGATGGTTGGCTGGGTGACCTGCAGGTTAGGGAGGTTTCCGAAGTCCTGCAGCGAGAGAGAGAGAGACAAAGGGTTAATGAAGGTTCAGGTCCGTATACCAACACTAAAAACATTTCACATCAACAGCTCATCATTTCCAGGACATTTGACGGCTATTTTTTCCTCATCATTCACTAACCGTTGCTGTGACAGCACCGTAAAACAACCAGAATGAATATTTGCAGCTCATCTACACAAATTAAGGTCAAATCAACTTACGAAAGCCTTCAGCATTTCCTTTGTATCTGGATCAACCTCAATAATCTCCTGATCCAAAGCAGAGACCTGAGAACAAAGAGAACAAGTACATGAAGTGAGGGACCATTAGGCGTGTTTCCATTACAGATTTGCAAAACTCTTGCGATTTTTTTCCTCAAAATGTCGACAGAAAACTATTGCGAAATGACGGCGTTTCCATTAACCGATGTTATGCGACTAAAACTTAATTTTTCCTCTTGCGTTAAGTCATTCCAAAAATCATAGCAACGGACTATAGTAGGTTTACGTACTATATCCCAGCCACTGCAATGGCCATTATTATTATTATTAATCAAAGGAGACGTATGCGTGTTATCCAAGCATTAATGGTAAGGAAAGACCTTTATACTGTGAACGGCACATATGAGGTGTTTCTGGGTGTTTCTCACTCAGATCTGTTTCAAGCTCTTGATTGTGGCATTTCTTTGAGGTTTAGAATCCATTATTGCTGTAATTCTTCTGTCTTTTATGAGTTTAATAAAGAGCTCCGTCTCGTTTTCTGTCCAAACACACCGCGTCATCTATGTCAGGTGACTGTAAATGCGCAAAAACTGTTTCCATTGCAGTTTAGCGCAATATTTCTTTTTCGAATTGCCTGAAAAACCCCTCATGCGAGCTTAAAATCTCCCATTTATCGCTAAGTTTTTGCGAAATTGACGCGTTTCCATTAGCCGTATTTTCAATTTGCGCAATTTGAAGGGTAATGGAAACGCGGCTACTGACGTGCAACAAAGTATATCACTATTACACAAGCAAATAAAGGGTTAACAGTTTATAGGAACACAACAGCTCTTTGAGGAAAAGCCTGAGGAACTTTATTTGAAGCATCAAGTCACTTTCAAAAGGTGATTTACTCTATTTTGATCGCGACCGTAGACATCAGTGTTTATATCTGAACTTTAAACTTATCCCAGTACTTCTGTGATCATATGAATGATAGTAAGACAGAAATAGTGATACTGTGTGGTTGAAAAGACAGTTAGTGAATCTGTTTCATATCTATACATGAGAAGCGCTCTCTCTGGCTCAGAACACAGATCTCACTGTGATCGTACTTGTTAAAGGTTTAATAGAGAGCTTTTTCATCTTTAAACGATGAATCGTATTGTGAAGTGAAGAGTCGCTGACCTCTGGGACGTAGTTATCCCGTCTCTCTCGCTCCTCCTCCTGCAGTTTGATGGAGATGCCCCTGACGGGACCCCTCTGGATGCGCTTCATCAGGTGGGTCACATACCTGCAGAAACAACAACATAAGGCTTCGTTTCGGTCGTCGCAGGTCTCGCTTTTATAGCAAGATATCCACGTGTAATAGGGCTGCACGATATATCAGAATATCGCAAATGTATATGGCGTGATATGCATATTGCAACAGCTTGCAATAACTGTGGTCATGAACTAAAGAGAGAGAAAATCACTCGCTACTCTCGGCTGAATAACTTTTGTAGCTTTAATAAGAATCTGGATATATTTATATCATACAGTGAAAACTAAGCAGTGTTTTATTTTTATATTTCATTATTCAGTTTGTGTTGTTGAATAACCCTAATGTAGGATAACCTGAACCCCGTGGTTTACACTGATGTTAAAATAACACTTCTTACACTACAGTAAAACACTGATGTTCAGTTTCAGAAGCTGTAGGGATGTTTTCTTGTCACAAAAAGAATGTGAAACACGTATGTAGGTTATATAATTTTAAATATTTTTAAAGTAATTTAAGTTTATTTTACAGTTTAAGCATTATCGTATCGCATTTAATGAGTTATCGTATTTCTTCAATATTGTGCAGCCCTACATTATAAGATATTATATAGAAATATTGTATAGATATCTTGCTAAAATAGTATGAGAAATACAGAAATCCATCCATCCTCATAGGCCTACATTATACATGAGCATTACATAAAACATTCTGTACTTAATTGTAATTTGCAATAATTTATTGCAAGTTATTTTACTGGTTTTATAGTAACTCAAAAATAGTTAATTTATGCTAGAAAACAAATGGCACAGACTGAATTTTGTGATTTCTGAAGAGGGTTTGAAATTGTTAATTCTCTATAAATGACATGAATAAATATAAAGCTGATATTGATTGATGCAAGATTCTGCCAAACTCACATACGCGGTCTCATTTATTTTAGGCCTGTCACTATACTGAACCACTCTGGAAAAACTATTGGCACATTTTTTTTCAACTTTAACCTGCTAAATGCAACCATACTTTAAGGATATTATTTTAGGACATCATGAATTTGACTGCTTACTTTATACATTTCTTTGCAAATTTTTTATTGACAAATCCAGGCTCACCAACAAAAAAAACTTTTTTTGGGAAGAATTTAAAAAGCTTATTGTTGATCCCTAACTATCATATTCATCTACCATGGGTTTTTCCCTGGAAATCCGAGATGGTTTAAAGAATCTCACTATATATTACCAGGATAAGCACTGATAACCATGTTGTCAGTGTCCGTCCGTCTGAAGTGCTGGACTTTACTCACCCGGCGATCTTGTTGCGCAGAGGTTTGCTGGGGATGATGGCGATCTCCTCACACACTCTCTTGTTGATGTGGAAGTCATTGCCCAGTCGGGTGTAGTACTTCTCGATCACGACCCGAGCGGCCTTCTTCACGGTCTTGGTCCTGACGCGACCCTGTTAACACACACACAAGGGTCAGTCAGGGTCACATGGGACACTTTCGTACTTCAAAATGAAATTTCACTCCAAGTTTATATTCACAATCTCAGTATTTACACAAGGCAAAAATATCATTATATTTTAACATTGAAACAAGCTGTTTCTATAAAGTTGCAGCTTTATAGAAACAGCTTGTTTCAATGTTAAAATATGATTTTTTGCCTTGTGCAAATACATGTGTATATTGCAAAAACATCTGTAATCACATTAATTAATAACATTTAAAGGGATATTTCACCAAAATAAAAATTGTGTCACCAAACAGTTGCTGGTCTCCATAGTATGAAAAAAAAAATCAATGGAGCCCCAAAATTGTTTGGTTACAAACATTGTTAAAACATCTGGTGTTCAACAGAAAAAAGAAATTCATACAGGTTTGGAGTAAATGACAGGATTTTCATTTTTGGGTGAATTATCCCTTTAAGCTCACGAACACTAGCCACACCGCTAACGTCAATACCAGTTATGGTTTTAACAGCGTTTTCCCCACCTTTACCCATAAACACGCAGTTTAAAAGCATCACATACGTTTATATTATCACAATAGATCAATTAAAACCAACATAATATTGTCTAACTCTCGCTAGCAGACTTTAACGTCTGAAATTCAAAAGTTGTGAAGCGGGAGATGACGCTATTTTTTTTCATTCAACATCCTACATAAAGCAAATGCAGAAAGTCAAAATATACAGTACATACGAATCGTAACAATATTAACAAAACATTCCGGAGCTTTAAAACGTAGTAAGAGTTGCTAAAAAAGCGGATTTGTGCGGATTGACACGGATTCACTGTGAAACATACACACCATTTTCACACGGTCTGGAGAGGAAAAGGATGAAGAACGACCGGAGCGGAAGTTTATAACACTCTTCCGGAAGTGACTGGATAAGTTAAAAGTCTCTGGATAAGAGCATCGCCTGCTTCAAATTAATGGCAGACATAAAAACGGCAGTTTTATTAATAACTTGAACTTTTTTTTTATTAACAAAATGAAGAAAGATAATAAAGTTACAACATAAACTGACTTAAACATAAAAATGTTAAATATGGAAACAACTACCAAATGTGTCTGTGTGTATATATACAATATTATAAGCCAACATGCCTTAACTTTGGTTAGAAGGGTGCATTTATTTTGCAATATTGGGATTTTATATACAGTGTCTAAATTACTAAAAGTAGCCCAAAATGAATGTGTTGTGTCCTCATACTATAAACACTAACAAAATTAAAGCACTGGCAGACTTACATACATATGAATATTCTGACAAACATTTTCTACAATTGATGCATGTAATTACTTAATAAATAAGCAATTATATAGCTACTTATATGCTGTATATTTATCTGTAGCTGTAATTGTAATTCTTAATAAACTGGTGGTACTCTAATAAAGCTGTAATGGTATTTTTATTGTGTGTGTGAACTCTTCAGTCAAGACAAAAAGTAGCTCTAGAAAAGATGAGACGGACTCACTCAGAGATTAAGAGACATTTTCTTTTATTTTACATAAAAAAGGGTGCAAACTTGAGTTTCCCTTTAAGAGTGGAGGGAATAAAAATTTAATTTGAAAGGTTATGTATGGAATTTTATACGACGACTCAGGAAAATAGGCATTTTAAATAAGATTAAGATTAAGGCCTTAATCTTTCTGCAACTTAAAAAACAAAACATATTTGAGAGAGAGAGAGAGAGAGAGAGAGAGAGAGAGAGAGAGAGAGAGAGAGAGAGAGAGAGAGAGAGAGAGAGAGAGAAACAAAATGGGTCCATCACAGTTGAAGCCCTTGAGAAAGTAAAATCATCGAAGTACATTTAAGTAACATTCATATTTCAACACAATAAATTCATAATACAATGAAATTTAAAGTATCTTTGTAAGTAATGACCCGAACAAGAGAATGACTCTTGCAGTACTGTACAATTTACTTTTTAATGTCTGAAGTACAGAAACATCCTTACTGAAAGAAACACTAAAAAAAAAAAAAACAACGTGAAAAAGAGAAGTCAAATATTGCAGTGCTTTCCTACCAGACTCCTGTAATATAATCATTCCGAGGTCATTAAAAATGAGTGGTCCTTAAAAAAAAAAAAAAACAGAAATCCAACAGGTTCCCACATTACCTAAAATCTTGAGACGGGAATGATTACATTTTCCAGCGAGAGAGAGAGAGAGAGAGCGAGAGAGAGAGAGAGAGCGAGAGAGAGAGAGAGAGAGAGAGAGAGAGAGAGAGAGAGAGAGCTATGACTGTAGCAGACACAATGTTTGAACTCAAGCGCACAGACAGTAGCATGTTTAAGGCATTATGCAGCCACAGAATAACAGTGTATCAACTTCATGCCCACTATGTTCTTCAGTGCCCCATTTACACAAGTAGTTTCCATTGCTTTCGGGAATCAAAAGCCATGCACATAAAATCTGCATTAACGTCACTAACTTCAACTTTAGGAGAACATCTCTCGTTCGCCTCTCTGCATGAACATCCGCAGCACATTCAAGTGACCAGAACCGTGATGCAAAAGCAATGGGACACGAACGCCTCTGGGAATGCTTCCTAATATAATTGGTGTATTTAAACCTCAGAATGCCAGGATACCATCTTTATTACGGTACAAAAACATCATATCCTTTAAAAAAAAAAAAAAATTGTACAAAAGAGAAAATTAAAGATGAAAGATGGTTTGGAATAAGCATCACCTTGCAGTCGACGAGAGCCAGTAGTCATCATGATCGCATTAACCAAGACTCCAGTAATGAGGAATAACGTCAGCTCTACTTCAAATAGCATGTCAGAGTATGATTTCAGTGTCTAATGTAGTGTCTTTTTCAACCAACAGATGGTGCCGAAAAAAAAAAAAAAATTAAATATTCGCAATCCAGTCTGCACATCTGGACATGCAGGACTAGCTTCCTTATCCATAAATCCAACAATTTCACATTCCGCTTATATCCACAAAACGATTTCCGGAGTGGCTTGTAACAAGCCAAGGCCTTTGGACGTCAATTAAGGGGTTAAAGGAGTTAAATCCAGCAAAAACAAAAAACAAAACATACTTCTTCGAGCCTGGCGAGAGCAAGCAGTGCACATCCAGAAATACTAAATCATTTTCCGACTCTAAGCGAGGCACGTAATACATATCGTTAAGAGAAGAACGTTAAATAAAGAGTCACGCCCCGACGCGGATTTCCAAGAGTATCATTCAAGTACTTTTCACAGAATAATTTAGACCCAAAGTGACTCGCATCACAGTGGATGAGCACAAGGAAAAAAAAAATCTATTAAATAACCGGAAACACACACGCATTATTAGTCCCTATAACCGGCATATTCTCCCGTTCCTTGATCGTGGAAAATCGTTCCTGAAAGTGAATGGGTCAAAGTGAGAGTTACTATTTACATGGCTGGATAACTGATGAGTTGAGCGGTGGAAACATGCTAACGAAGAATCTGTGGCCATTCGCGTTTCTATTTGGTCCAACACAGTCCCATCTATTGATCGATCCACAGCTTTACAGGAACATTCAAAAGCACGCCATCCGAGAAGGATTCCCGACACACAAAAACGGGCACGGTAGAGTCTTCAAACGGCCCAGTTTACCCCCGTTCCTTATGAAAGATGAGTTCAGAGGTCAGTAGGATTCAGTAAACAAGGGCCCCAGCGAAACTCTAGTGCAGTCACACACTCCTATGGCTTCTTCTCTCTCAACGGTTTTTTTGTACGGTGATCAAAATAAAATAAAATAATAGTTACTGTATATAATTTATCTTACATTAATTCACATTTACTATACATTAGAAAGATCACGAAATAAAAACACGGATTTAATGCTGTGAATGTGAACGGTGAACCGCCCCCCCCCCCCCCCCAAAAAAAACAATAAAATGAGCAAGGCAACATCACGACTGAGATTAGCGATTTTCCGAAGAGTAAAAAAACAAAACAAAAACGACGACGACAACAGAACTACAGTAATCATTTCACATATAACCCAATCTTAAGGATTGCGTTTGGGAAAGGACCGCCTCATCCATGCAAGAGGTCAAGGGCTGCCCCGTCTCAAATCGCGTATGGCCACTATAACAAACCAGTCAGAATTTACAAACGGCCCACTTTTGCTGACGTTTTCATGCCACATTTGGTGACTCGAACCCCCTCCAGCAAGGGAACGAGACGCGTTTCGGGTCAGTATGAAGGCATGGGAAGGACTTATCACGTCTCATCACAGAGCGGACCCTGCCGAACAGTGTTAAGGCATTAAATCGAGATGTTTCGCAGTGTAATTCTGCATAAGTTACGCCTACTAAAAAAAAAAAAGAAGAAAAGGAAACAAACGGCCTTTAAATCGCATTATTTACGGCTTACTATGAACACGTTGAGGCTTACTTTGCGACCCACAAGCCACTCTGGCACATGGTTATTCTCATCCTGAATAATTAGCATTTTTTATTTTGTTTTTTTTTCCAGGCATAAAAAAAGAAAAGAAAACATCAATCGGGAACTGGTCGAGGGAATAATAAGTGACTATATGGACAGAAAGATACAAAAGCGCAGAGGGAAAGTCTTACTGGCCACCTCAGCCAATAGAAAAGCAGCCAGCTGTACGTCAAAGCCACACGATATCGTAGTAAGAGGAGAAGAAAGCAGCATGACTGGCTGGTGGGTTGAAGTGGGACGAGTGCTTTAGAACAAGCAGCTTAAATACTAGTCGGTGGCACGACGAGCGCCACTGGAAACAGCTGCTTATGTCACACTTTCACAAAGTTTTACGTGTAAAGGCCGGCTAGCATCATTTACGACAGCTATTTGTTTTGCGCTTCACTCCGATAGATGCGACGAAGAAATCCGCTAGTCATATTCTAAGGCTTCGACCACTTTCTGGCAGCGCGAGAACCAACAATCAGCCACCGAAATACACAAACGAACATTTAAAGAGGGGTTAAGTAGAAAATAAAAAGCCACCGTCTCGTCTCGAGGTGCTAAGAGGGATGGAAAAGGTCCAGCGTGGGCGAATTTGTCTCTCTCCCTCTATAGCGCACCTGTCGTGGAGGAAGAGACACATTCAGAGAACGTCCACCGACGAGAAATAAAAACAAAAAAAGAAGCAAAACAGCAAATGAAGTGCAGTGCTGTTCCAGTGCTTTGAGATCCTTAGCTTTGTGTGAAGATCCTAGAGACAGTCCGAGGACGAGGCCCGTCGCTGCCTAAATCAAGACGGAGTGGAAGAAACAAAAAAACAAAACAAAGACAATCCCCAGAGACCACGTGTGCATGCCTCTTGGTTTTCAAACATCGCTCCCCAACTCGTCCAGGAGGGCTCGGCTGATGTCGTCTTGTAAAATTTCTTTATTTGAACGCTCTAAAAACAACCGAAGGAACAGACTGCGCCACGAGGCCGGAGGTTCATTTGTGCCGCGGCGTGTTCTTCTTCCTCTTCCTCTTGAAGAAACAGCAGCACCTGCGAAAAACAAAGAAAAAATAAACGTGTTGTCAACCGATTGCCTGATAATGAAGCACCTGCTGTCTATCTACACATCAAGCGGATTTGCTACATATCGTCAGCGCTGATAAAAACAGTGCATTAGTATATAGTTCGTACCAACCTAAATGCTGCATGTGAACGACAACTGGGTCAAAAGTTAATGAAAAGGAAACTTAAATGACATTTACGGGTCGTTAAAAGCATCGATGACAGAATGTTAGACGGCAACAACACGACAGAATGGGTTTAGGGGAAACAAGGCACATGCGAGTGGAAGAGAACAGCTCCAGACTGACACATTGAAAAGTGAGAGACTTCGCTAAACATGTTTCTGAAGGACGCAAGCGGGCGCTGGCTGAATCGTGAGGGTTCACTGCGGGTATTGAGGAGGACGGACAGTGCCCTGCGAACGCATGCAGATCCTTGACTAAATCTGACTTCACCAAACACTCAATGAAATTACATTCCCTGTCATAGTTTAGTTATAAGCAAGAACCATTTTTGAAAATTATGTCACGAACAATTAATGTTAATGGAAGGTTGAAGAAAAGTTGAACTTTTTTTTTTTTTTTTGGATGGGAATATGCGAGTAATGTCCACAAACAGTGAGAAATTAATTTATTTAGGGATTTATTAAAAAATAGGGATACTTAAGCTTGCCTGGTAGATGATGACCATATATGGACATAATAAATGTGGTCATTAGTATGGTCATCTACCAGGCAAGCTTATTTTTATATAGTTTGATCTGATTGGTTAAAATAGTTTGATTGCGTCAACCAATCAGATCAAAGAAACGACACTGTTTATTGTTATAAAATATCTGGAATTTTGTTTTTTAAATATGCTATTGTAGGGGTTGGTAAATTAGTAAAAAATAAGAGATTGTATTAAAAATATTCATATTAAAAAATGAATAATAATAAAATAAATCATAATGTCATCTGCAACATTGTTCAGAATTTCAGGATGTTAAGGACTTGATAACATGAAATTAATAAGTTACACTTTAGTGCTGGGCAACGATTAATCGCATCCAAAATAAAAGTTTCTGTTTACATAATAAATGTGTGTGTAATGTGTATAATTATTTTGTATATAAAAATACACACATATGCATGTATTTATAAAAATAAATGATTGCATATACACATATATATACATATACATACATATATATATATATATATATATATATATATATATATATATATATATATATATATATATATATATATATATATATATATATATATAGATATATATATATAGATATATATAGATATATATAGATAGATAGATATAGATAGACACATATACATACACACACATATATACATATATACACACACATACATAGCAAACAAACTTTTATGCGATTAATCGCAATTAATCGTTGCCCAGCACTAATTTTAAAGTGTCCTGCTGTAATTATAAATTTAATGACTGTGTAATAATAATTAACTACATGTACAGTACTTACTGTAGGGTTAGGTTTTGGTGTAGGGTTAATTGCATGTAATTATGCATGATTTATAGATTTATTACTATAGTAATTACATGTACCATGTGTAACAGACACTAAAATAAAGTGTTATCAATGAATATACAACAATTTTGGGGGAAAATGAGAAGCAACATTCTGTCAATTAAATTGGAAGAACTTAATGTCTGTGCAATTGCACAAAAAAAAAAAAAGAAAAAAAAAAAATCAGAATTCAACCAATCAGTTCAAATGCGTTTCATAATGCAGTGGTATAGATCTGAGCTTTAGTTAAGGGTCTGCACACTTCTGTAAGGCACTGAATATGTGCGTTTAAGTAGAGACCTCGACATCCAGTGTCTCATTGAGCTTCTGTAAATAAGCTGAAGTTAGGCTATTAAAGACTTCTCATCGTACCTCCAATCAACTTTAGGGTATTTCAGCCTCTCAAATCAGACTTTACGAGCGGACAGACCTCCCTCTTTCTCTATCAAACTCACACAGAGCACGAATAGCTACATTAGCCTACAACTGTGTAAGTAGATCTTGGTGTAAGTGTGATCTCTATGGCCACAGTCTAGGCTGGTCCACTCCCCTTGGGTTTGATGTGGACTGGAGAGAGGGACTCACCACAGGTTGAGCATTTTCACGCAGCTACAGAAGAGTGTGAAAAGAGAAAAGACAGAGATTATTACACAGAGGTGAGACGATGAGACAAACCTAATGTCGGCGACAACAGACCAACAGGAAGAGACACACACACACACACACAAACAGAAAAGAGATTGAGAGACAGACTCAGGGGAGAATGTAGATCTAGAACATCTACTCAATTCAAGTTCGCTTTTTATCAACTAATATCATAATAGAAATTCTGTATACCTGCTTGTTAAATTGTAAAACAGATGATCAACAGAAAAAAAACAAGAATGGGAGAAAAAGGGGAAGAGAAGAATAGGAACATAAGGGGATTGGAGGAATGTAGTGTCGTCCTCAGCTCACCAGCCAACTAATGGATGTGTGCAAATGGTATAAAATTCAATGTAGTCACAGCCTTGTATGTATGTATGCATGTATGTATGTATATCTCATTAAGCTGCTTAGAAGTTGTCTCTAAGCATAGCAACAAGAAAATAGTCACTTTTAAATATACACAAATCAGAGTTTTAGCACATTTAAAAACATTTAGTAAATCAGATGATGAGCCAAAACATTATGACCAGTCACAGGTGAAGCGTATATCGTTGATCACCTCCTAAACAAGGACACATATTAAAGGAATAGTTCACTTCAAAATTCTGTCATTGTTTACTCACCCTCAAGTTATTTCAAACCTGTATGAATTTCTTTCTTCTGCAGAACACTAAAGCCCGATTCGCACTGGATTAGTATTACCTGGTGAGCTCTAGTCATTTGTAATAATTGCGGAGGTCGTCTGTGATCTTAATCCCGTGCGAATCGGCCATGTCTGTAATTTGTAAAGTAAAAATTCCCCCGCAAATGCCCTACCATATTTCGCCGAACACCCCGAGGTCCTGTGATAATATTAGTCCCGTGTGAATCGGCATCGCTGTGGTTTGGCGGGTCGTTAATATTTTTTTCAAGGTTTTTGTTTCCGGTGCGCTTTTATATCCATCTTTCACGAAGAATGGATTTCTAAATCACACAAGGTCCCCAGATACTATTAATCCAGTGCAAATGGGGTTTAAGGAAGATATTTTGAAGAATGTTGATAACTCAACAGTTGATGAACCCCATTGACTGAAAAAAACACTATGGAAGTCAATGGGATTCATCAACTGTTTGGTCCAACATTCTTCAAAATATCTTCCTTTGTCTTCAGCAGAAGAAAGAAATGAATACAGGGTTGAAATAACTTGAGGGTGAGTAAATGATGACAATTTTCATTTTGAAGTGAACTATTCCTTTAAGGTCTGGGTAGATTAGAGGGAAAGCAAACAATCAGTTCTCGTAATCAACATGTTGAAATGGGCAGGAATAAAGATCTGAGCAACTTTCACAAGGACCGAACTGTGATGGGAAGGCGACGGGGTCCGAGTGTCTCTGGATCAAGGCTTGTGTGTCGCTCCCGCTCAGCTGGGGTGAGAGTTTCCCAACAGTGGTCCGACGAGGGATAAACCACAAACCGGCGCGACAGGGTGTTGGGCGGCCGAGGCTCATCGATCACGAGGGCAATGAAGGCTATCCCGTCTGGTCCGAGCCAACAGAAGCTCTACTCTACGTCACACAATTGTAATGATGGTTATGGGAGGAATGTGTCAGAACACAGTGATTATGAACAAGAGTGATTATGACGACCCCCGTCCACCGTTGAAAGAGCCTACATTGAGCACATGAGCATCAGAACTGGACCTTGAAGCAGTGGAAGAAGGTCGCCTGGTCCGATGAGTCCCGTTTTCTTTTACATCTCGTGGACGGCCGTGTGTGTGTGTGTCGTTCACCTGGAGGAGTGACGCACCAGGATCACTGAGGGAGTGTGAAGCTCTGAGCATGTTCTGCTGGGAAACCCTCGGTTCGGCCATTCACGTGGACGTATGTTTGACACGGGTCTCAAACATTGTAGCAGAGCAGGAACAGCCCTTCATGATAATGGTGGAAGTGTCTCTTTCAGCAGGATAACACACCCTGACACACACTGATGGTGTGAGGAACATGATGAAGAGTTCAAGCTGTTGCTCTGGCCTCCAAATTACCCAGATCTCAATCCAATTGCTGGACTGTCAAGTTTGATCCACCTCGTGTAACCGACAGTCTCATAATTCCCAAAGAGACACTGCACACTTTTACTGGACTTGTTTCAGGATCAATAGACGTTTTTGACTTGAAGGATCTTCTTCTGACGTCTTGGTGCCAGAGACCACAGAGACCGCAGGACGCCTTCAGGACTCTTCATGGTTTGGCAGCATCAGGAGGACCAACAGCACATTAGGCAGGTGTCATAATGTTTTAGCTCAACGGTGTGTGTGTGTGTGAGAGCATGTGAGTGTGTGTGCATATATATGTACTTACTTGCACAATTTATTAAGCAATAGGTTTAATTGCAATTAAACAGGCAAAATATAAATTCATATTTCTTATTTTATGACCTAGACTTTCACCCATTACTGCAGTATTCAACAGGTTTGGACCGTTTTACAGCTTCAAACGCAGCACCTCCAATCTTAAAGTTTATAACACCATTTTAAATTTTAAACACTCAGTAATGATAATCTATCCATCACTACAGTTAAATAGAGAGATTAGACGAGGCGAGGGGGAAAGTGCTCCAACTTCTGACTACAAACTTTTAAGATTTTAAAGCTTACTGGAGCGACGAGTGACATGAATTGTATCACCCAGTGGTGACACCATATACCCTGTGGTTTAAAGTTTTATTTTATTTTATAGAATTAATACTATATAACTAACTCAATACATCTCACTGGAAAAGTAATAAGCCAATTTTTCCATCTCATTAAAATGATTTTAACGTTTGTGTTGGATCAAGAACTGTTGTACCTACAGTACCAGTCAAAAGTTTGGAAACATTACTATTTTTAATGTTTTTGAAAGAAGTCTCTTATGCTCATCAAGCCTGCAGTTAAAAAAAAAAAAAAAAAAAAAAAAAACAGTAATATTATGAAATATTATTACAATTTAAAATAATGGTTCTCTTTTTTAATATATTTTAAAATGTAATTTATTTTTGTGATGCAAAGCTGAATTTTCATCAGCAAGTACTCCAGTCTTTGGTGTCTTATGATCCTTCAGAAATCATTCTAATATGATGATTTGATACTCAGTTATTATCAATGATGGAAACAGTTGTGCTGTTTAATATATTTTTTTGGAATACTTTTTTCAGGATTCATTGAGTAAAACGTTAACAGCATTTATTCATAAAAACAGCATTTATTCAAAATAAAAACATTTCTAACAATATAAATCGTTACCATCACCTTTTATCAATTTAACGCATCCTTGTTGAATTAAAGTACTAATTTCTTTAAAAAAAAAAAAGTTATTGTTCCCAAACTTTTGAACGGTAGTGTATATTGTTACAAAAGATTTCTATTCTAAATAAATACAGTTCTTTTTAACTTTTTATTCATCAAATAATCCTGAAAAAAGTATCTCAGGTTATAAAAAAAATATTAAGCAGCACAACTGTTTCCAACATTGATCATAAATCAGCATATCAGAATGATTTCTGAAGGATCATAAGACACCAAAGACTGGAGTACTTGCTGATGAAAATTCAGCTTTGCATCACAAAAATAAATTACATTTTAAAGTATATTAAAAAAGAGAACCATTATTTTAAATTGTAATAATATTTCATAATATTACTGTTTTTTTTTTTTTTTTTTTTTTTTTTTAACTGCAGGCTTGATGAGCATAAGAGACTTCTTTCAAAAACATTAAAAATAGTAATGTTTCCAAACTTTTGACTGGTACTGTATTCTTACAGAGGAAATGTTCATTGTAAGGTTTAACAAACTTAAGAAAGCATCCACTGTTATAAATACAAAGAATGAGCATCAAAAGACTGATTCATTTCCTCCTCTACTTATATGCCAAACAATGCATGATCTGGCATCCAGACACATTTAGCATACAAGTAAAGTAGTGTGAAGTTCTTCTCATCTGACAACTGTGTGAATCATGCTTGATGATTCTTCTTTTTTATATTAACGTTACATTTAATGTAGAGGCATTGTAGAAGCAAAAGCTTTGGTTCAAGTGGCAGTGTTTCACCATTACAGGCAGCAATGATAAATCAGGTTGCCATATTCAAGAAAACAGGGAAATGTAGAAGAGAAAGAGATCAGAGAGATCTCTAGAAGAAAGACCGGTGTCCGGTGACATTAATAGTGTGTAATAACCATGACGACCTTGTGTGTTTGTGCCGTCCTGTTAATTGATAAACGCTGCTGCTGTCTACGCCACTTTCAAGCTTTTGCATCAATAAATCAAAGACAGAGGGCTTTAAGATATCAAAGAACTACGAGAGTAAGTGTTTTATATGACTGAAACTCAAATGCACACCGGGCGCTTTAGGAGAAAATGAAACTAAAGAGTGTAATCGCCTCTGATTTTTAACAGGCAAACTAACTGGCCGTAGTTATTATGGACACGGCCTTTTCTGCTCTTATGGAAATGCATAAAATTCCACTTTGGACAAGTTCTAAGAGTCTAGAAAAGCACTTATGTTAAAAATATACACAACCGGTCAATAGTTTGGAATACAATTATAATTAAATATACTCCAAAATAATTAAAACATTTTTTATTGTTTTAGAAAGAAGTCTCGTTTGCTCACAAAGGCTACGTTTTTTTTATTTTTTATTAAAATTACAGTAAAAACATATTCAAATAACTTTTCTATTTGAATACGTTTTAAAATGTAATTTTGTAAAATTGTCTACAGTGTCACATGATCCTTCAGAAATCATTCTAATATGCTGATTTGCTGCTCAAGAAAAATTTATGATTATTATCAATGTTAAAATAATGTTTTGGGGGAAAACGTGATGTACTGTATTCAAAAGTTTGGGGTAAGAAATATATATATAAAAAAACAGTTATTCAGCAAGAACGCATTAAATTGATCAAAAGTTGTACAAAAGATGTAACAATTATATTGTTACAAATTTGTTTCTATTTCAAATAAATGCTGTTCTTTTGAACTTTATATTTATCAAAGAATCATGAAAAAAAGTCTTGCCATATACAAAAAAAATATTAAGCAGCAAAACCGAATAATTGATGCCAATAATTATCATATCTATAATTTTTAATATTAATATTAATATTTTTAATAAATAAATAGAAAACAGTTCTTTTAAATTGTAATAATAATAATAATAATAATAATAATAATAATAATAATAATAATTCACAATATTACTGTTTTTACTGTATGTTTGATCAAAGCCTTGGTGAGCAGAAGAGACGTCTTTAAAAAAAACACCCGGTAGTGTATGCTACACATTTAATTCAAAACTGAAAAGTACCAATTAAAAAATAATAATAATAAAAAAAAGATTTAAAAATGGATGATTGTCCCCAATATAACGTTCCGTTACACACCTTCGGTACACAGAGCACTACAGGGGAGCCGATGGGAACGGACCAGTGAGGGCAAGGGGGAAATCATGTGCTAAAGGACTGTGTCAATCAGACACAAGGCAAAGAACAGAAACCTGTGAGAAGCCATGTGCACATACTTGGCCTCATCCACCACCTCCACCTCTGCCTGCGCTGTGATTGGTGCGTTCGAGTGGGCCGCCAGCGGGTCGTCAGCATTCAGTTCACCATTAGTCGAGCTCACCACCTGTGGTGTTGGAAAAGAAAGATCTAATTATCCTGTGGCCTCAGTGTAATAATGTTATTTTAATTACACAGTTCAGACTATATCTGTGCATGTAACCACTCGTACGTAGCAAATGAGGCATATCATTTACCACTTCACTTATGGGAGAGCTGATCAAATATTCCTGGTTAAATACATAGATAGATAGATATAACAATAGATTATAAGATATATAATCTATTGATTATAAGATATACAGATAGAATAGTAGATATAACATGTAAATAGATTTTTACAGTAATGCATTTACAAAGGAAAAAAAATCTATAGGGCCATTAATAGTAATGCAGTGCGTTTTCCTCACAAGTAAATCATTTCCTCATGTGTTCTTACAACGAAATAGGTTTTTTACCCCCAAATCGACAGATACTGTCAATAGAGTTTAACTTGGAAAATTTAAATGCTGCTTAATTACTTTGCAATCAGCAGTCAATCAAATAAAAATGTACTCATGTAGCCAGATTATGATATTCATGCTATCATTTAGAATTGACCAGATCCACGAATGTACAGTAATAATAACACTGGTCTACAGTGGCCCAGTATCTGTACACTTACATCACTTATATGTAACACCACTTGCTTTGATATTTTGTCATCAATATATTTTATTTAATTTCCTACGATACAATGAATGAAGACGCCATCAAAATTAGCTCAAAGACTGTGACCAGCCGTTTCTGAGGCCTCTACTGTATAAAAGTGAAGAAAGCAGCGCAAGATGGTGAATCTGCGGTTTCAATCATAAAGATGCAGTGAATATAGTGCATTAGTGCCCGCCTACTTTTTCAGCAGCGTTGCTTCCAGAAATATCTTTTCCAAACATTTGGAATTTTTAAATCAGGATTTTTAAAATAAATCTTGGTTCATGGCTTATAACACTTTAACAAAGCCAAAGAGCTACAAGGTGAATCAGAACACTACAAAATTTGATTTGAAGCAAAAAAGTATTTGAAAATAAGACAAAAATACAAAACTGCACAAGAAAAATCACATGAAGCATCGCAAACAGCAAAATCTAATTAAAAATGGAGAAATATAAAACTACTCGCTTAAAAATGTGGTTAGACTTTAGTTTAGGGTCCAATTCTCACTATTAACTAGTTGTTTATTAGGATGCATATTACTAGGATATTGGCTGTTTATTAGTACAAGGTTTATTAATTATAAAGCACATATTAATGTCATATTCTACATCACTTAATCCTAAACTTAACTAACTATTAACAATCAGTAACTAGAAGTTTATTAAGGCAAAAGTCATAGTTAATACTTACTTACTTACTTACTTACTTACTTACTTACTTACTTACTTACTTACTTACTTACTTACTTACTTACTTACTTACTTACTTACTTACTTACTTACTTACTTACTTACTTACTTACTTACTTACTTACTTACTTACTTACTTACTTACTTACTTACTTACTTACTTACTTACTTACTTACTTACTTACTTACTTACTTGGATCATTTGCCGTGCTTCATGGAAACGGACAGAGCTAAAGAGCCGTTTTGGTGCATTTTGCTTGTTTCTCTGATTGGTGGAAGTGTCTGTACATCATCATCAGTTATGTAGTTATTCACCACGGTGATAATGTGGGCTGACGGCTTCAACAGCAGCAAACAGCATTGATTTACAACCTTGTAGCTCATAGTATGTTTGTCTTAAAAGGTTTACAAGTTTTCATAAAAAAAGTTTTTACTTCCGGAACACACACTCTATTGTGACACACTGCATAGAGATAGTCGGGAATACTATTTCCTAATAATGGCTGTAACCACAGTAATACAACAGAGGTAACAACATGTTTCCCTGATAGACTGCGTCACATCTTGTGCTGCGTTTTATTCAATTCAGAAAGTTGGAATTTACATCCTCCTACTTGCAAAAGTGAAAGAACAAGAAAACACCACATTTGGAAAATTCCAATGTGATGATGATGCTCTTCCAACTTGGACATCGGAACATTACGCGTTTGGAATTCAGAGAGAGGAGGAGGAATGTCCAACTTTTGAATGAAACGCAGCATTTCTACAGTGGCTGTGTTTACATGCACAACTTTCCGTTTGATGAATTTGAACTAAGTGTTTACATGAACGCTAATCATGTGATCAGGTTAATGTGTGTGTTTATACACGTCCTCGATCAGATTAGAAAAGGAATAAACCACCCATTTCAATCCAATCGAAATTTCATTCGGATCGATTAAAGGGTTAGTTCACCCAAAAATTAAAATGCTGTCAGTAATTACTCTCCTTCATGTTGTTCCAAACCCTGTAAGACTTTCGTTCATCTTCAGAACACAGTTTAAGATTTTTTTGATTAAATCTAATCTAAGTTCTTTCTGCGCAAACTTCAAAAACGCGAACCTGCGAGAACGCAGGCGGCGTGCACATGCACACCACGAGTTCAGTCTATAGGTATGTGTGTTTGAATATGTGTGCGCAGATGTGTAGTCCTTCCCTACAAATCAACCCTCAACAAACCACCTGTCTGGCCTTTATAATTCAGAATTTTTATCGCTTCCGCGTAGCCACGCAAACCCGAAATATCCCGGCAACGCTTTATCTGTAATTGAAACTTGCCGGCCCAGAAAGTTACGTCGAGACAATAGTCCAAAATAGTCCAAGTGACTACAGTGGCTCAGCCTTAAAGGGGTCATGAACTGGCTTTTTACATTTTTTTATATTGATGTCTGAGGTCAACTTATGATGTTCGCTTGGTTTTTACATTCAAAAACATCAAAATGAATCAGTAATAGGCTATTTTCTACCCTGGTTTTGAGCCTAGCTCCTGAAACGCTCGGTTTTTATGGGCGTGCCGCATTGAAGACTTGGAAGGAAACGCCCACTGCTATGATTGGATAACAGTTTTGCATATTATAATGAGTTACATGTAATGGGTGAATCGGTGGGCGGGGCTAAACAGGCAGTGTTGAAGTAGGAGTTGATCTTCTGCGGAGGCGGGGTTTGATACCCTTTGACCGTCATAGATCCCCACTTTGAAAAACCTGTCGTTCGCTGTGCCTGGTGTCAATAACAGCTTTTATTGGACTAACAAGGACATTTTCAATTCTGAAACTTACAGGATATTCTTATAGTATGATGATGACCTCTTATATGTCAAAAGCTCAAGGAAAATTTGATTTCTCAGTTCATCACCCCTCTAAGTTTATCAAGCGACGTGAATACTTTTTGTGCAAAAAACAAAACAAAACAAAAAAACGCAACGTCAGAACGGAGGCTCACTATTGGCCAGCATCACACACATGACCAGCGTCAGCCAATAGTGAGAAAACGTTTTGACGTACAACCCAGAAGCGCTGCGCTGTTACACTACGTGAACTCACTTCTGAACACACAGAAGAAAATCAATAGTTGAATAAAACATGTGTTTTTTTTGTGTGTTTTTTTGTGCACAAAACGTTTTCTCGTCGCTTGATAAACTTAAGGTTGAGCCACTGTAGTCACTTGGACTATTTGAAACATTGTCTTTATTAACTTTCTGGGCCGGCAAGTTTCAATTACAGAGAAGCCTATGGAGGAGTGATCCAGCTCTCAGATTTAATCAAAAAAATCTTAAACCGTGTTCTGAAGATGAACGAAAGTCTTACGGGGTTGGAACAACATGAGGGAGAGTAATTACTGACAGAAGTTTCATTTTTGGGTGAACTAACCCTTTAAGGCTTTTCAATCCGATTACTAGCAACGGATTATTTGGCTGCATGTAAACGTAGCCAGTGTTGTTTTAATAAGTGCAAGACCAGCCAGAGAGGGTAACCCATAGAGGAAGTGTTGTGGTCAGGTGTGAGAGCAGGTGCTGCTGCAGATGGCCATACACATGAGCGCACAGAGCGAGGGGTGAAGCTGTACCTGCACTGAGCCCCCGTGCCTGTCCGCTGCCAGGTGAGAGGTCAGGTAGGACGAGTTTGTCTGGCGGTTGGGCTGCACCTCCCATGCTCCTCTGCGGTCGGAGATGGCCGTCTGTGCGCGGGTGGAGGAGGCGCAGGACAGGGACAGGAGGAGGTGTGGTGAGTGAGCGAGAGCGGGCGAGTGAGGCCAGGTGGCATGCAGCACAATGAAGGAAAGGAAAATCAACAAAGAAACAAAAAGAGCCAGTCAAAGCCAGGAAATGGCATTAGTGACTGTGGACGCAATCGTCCAATCAAACCAAGAAGCAAAACACCACAAAATAAACACAAAGAGACATTAAAACAGAAGAAACTGAAGGGAAAACTTTCTCCAAAGCTGCTGAATGCCAAGTGGAGACTGCATGTAGGCAAATCAGGCATCCAACACGGAGATCAGATAGGAATATCTGACAGCATACGTTCAAACTATCTACAGCTACATCAAATTCAAACTGATGATGGGGCAATATTCTGCCATTGGACTAGACAAGACATTGACAGAGACAGAGTCAACACAAGGACAAACAAAAATCCAAATTCAATTTCTGAAATTCAGTTTATACAGCTTCAGTACAATCCCATGGTGCATCAGTCGTGGTGAATGCGGAATTTCATTTCTTAATGTCTTTTGCATTTAGTGGTAGGATCTAAATTAATTTCGTTTTCAGTTACATTCAGTTTAAGTGGAGATTAGTTATAAAATAAATAAGAAAAATCCTGAATTTATTGTGCCCTGGATTGAAATTAGATATTTAAAGAAATATATATATCAACAACAGTCCTATGTCCAACTGGAACACTGCTTCGGGACACATGACCAGAACTGTAGTGTACCACAGGGTTAAAGGCACCATATGTAAGATTTTTGGATTAAAATAACAACAAAAAAAACACTGCAACAATGTTATATATTTTATTGACTTGTGTACTTACATAATCCCAAATATTTGGGATTGCGTGTCATTGCGTCACCTGTCAATATCTGCGCTACCCTCGATTTCCAGTTTTACATCCATAGCAATCATGGAAACACTGAAGACGCTTTAATATACTATGCATTTTATTAGACCGGTGAGCAACTGTTTGGATACTTTTATTGACAGAAAACTAATCACTGTTATATAGCTCAGCACGGCTAGTCTTATTGTTTTAATCTCGTTTTCTTGATTTACCGCGAGTACCTCAGAGACAACAAGTGGCTAACATCGCAAAATTAGAAAGCTTTATATATGTATTAATGGTAATACAACATTTTCTCCACCATAGAGTATATTTTAAAATGAACTGCATGCCATTTAGCAACACAAGTCAACCAGCTTGTATTGATAGGATATTGCAGAAAATATATATTTTTTTTGATCATTGAGGGAGAAACATGTTGTGGTTTGCTTTGTTTTAAAAAAAAAAAAAAAAAAAAATCACAATTTATGAGGCGGCGAGGGGGGCCTTTAGCCCTCACTTAGGGGTAAAAGGCTCATTAGCATGGGGCAAAGCAAAAGACGCTCTGTATTGATAAAAATACTGTACGTTTTGCATAATATTCAAGTTAAAGGGATAGTTCGGCCAAAAATGATATTAAACCCATGATTTACTCACCCTCAAGCCGTTCGAGATGCATATGTCAATCATTTTTCAGACGAACACATTTTCAGTTATTTTAGAAAATGTCTTAGATCTTTCAGTGGTTATAATGTCAAGTTATGGGGTCCACCACCTTCAAGTCCCAAAAATGTGCATGCATCCTTCACAAAAGTAATCCATCCGGCTCCAGGGGAATAAACGAAGGCCTTCTGAGGGTAATCCGTGCGGTTTTGTCGTAAAAATATACATATTTAAAACTTTATAAATGAAAATAACTGGCTTCCGGCAACAGTCGACGCACGTTCACGGGAGATGGATGCCGGCGTATGACGTAGGACGTAGCTTTTGATTTAGCTATACTTCGTTCTACGTCACGACGCTTCCTAAGCCACGTCCTTCATAAACGATACTGACCATCTGAAACGAACCATGTCGTGCCAACAGATGGATGCAAAACTTTCATTATGTTAATTATCATGGGGCGCTTTTTACTCCAAATACCATACGTTTACAAATTCTTTATAGCAAAATTGATTTAATGAATGTGTTAATTTAATTACAAAACTAAAAATCATTAAGACCTTTGTCTCAAAACATATTCATTAATTTTATTAATTCTCATTTGCTAAATACTATAACATTTAAAAAAACACACATTAAAAACAAGATTAAATTAGCGAAGAATAAATGTTGCGTTGCTGCCCACGATCGCGTCAAGAATCAGCCACATTTCTTAGACAATGTTTAGAAAAGTGCAACGGCGAGTTTAATAAAATTAATCAAATCAAATGTGCCTTTAGCCCCATTGTAACCTACATCTTATTGGCAAGTCAATAGGTATGCATTGTTTAAATTTAACTAAGCCTTTTGTAGTGAAAATTGACTCGTTAAACACCAGAACCTCCATTACACGAGTCAGTTTACAGGGTGCTTGTGTCTCTCAGCCAAGGATTTCTAAATATATCTGCACTCCTCTTCCCTCACAAGAACCATAATAATACTGTGAACTCACATCACTAGAAAGATCTTAAATATATGACGTCAGTTCTGCCAAAAATGAAAACCGTGACCAATTCATTAACTCACTCTCAACCTGTCACTGCAAAACCATCCGAACAATACTTTTTACTATTACTCTTTACTTTCATGGAACACATAGGAAAAGTATCATTTTTGGATTACTTCAATCTTTCAACCTTGAACTGTAAGCACTAATTTGAGTGCACCTCAGATATGAGCCAAAATTAAACGTTTTGATGAGTTTGACACAGGGCAAGTTTGTGAGATGTGCAAAGCTGATTTTGCTCTTGCAGATGTTAGAGAGGCACAATAAGCAATTTACAGATAAATCAACATAAAAATATTCTCCAGTGACATTTTTAGGAACTTCTACTCCCAGCATGCACTCTGAGCCATGATATGCCAAAGCAGTGCATGCTGTATCAGCCAGCTGCTGTGTGGACGGGGCAATGATTTGGTTTAAAGCTTCATGTGTTGCTGCAGAAACCCTCGGAAATCGACTCAGCTTTAATGATAATGCTTGAGCAGATCTCACGAAAACATGTCCAGGCCTTTATTTCACTCCAAAACCAAATCTTTTTTGTTTGCATTGGGATATTTCTATGTCAAGCAAGCACCCTTTCCTCCCCCAAATTCTCATTACCAACACCAAAAAAATTACGATGGATAGATATTTTTTGGTAATTTCTAAGATTTTCATTGGGAATTCTCATTATACTTGGATTTCAATATAAAAATTGTTGTGTGTGTGTGTACAAGTTTGGATACTTAGTGAAATATTATGACAAACGACTAGTAAGGACATTTTACTGGTTCTCTCTAGTTAAAAAGGCTTATGAATTGGCCAAAACATGTTTTTTTATTTAAATCTAGTGTATTGCAGGCTTCTTTGATGGGTAGGTGTAGGGGAAGGGGTTGGGTTAGGCCATAGAAAATATGTCAGTAATATAGTGGAGCAAAAGTGTTGGTGTGACATCATTCTAATATGCTGATTAAATGCTCAAAAAACATTTCCCATTATCACAGTTGATAAGAAAGTTCACAGCATTACATTTAAAATTGAATTTTTTCGTAATGATGTAAAATGGTTTACTGTTACATTTGAACAATTTAATGTGTCGTTGCTGAATAAAAGCATTACTTTCCATTCAAACCTTGAACAGTATTGCATCTTTATTTCCAATACAGCCATGAGAATTTGGGGGTATTTAACTGTCAAACTAATCCAAACAAATCCAAAATAAGCTAAATAAGTTTGAGGTGAAATATGACCCAGACTTAATTTGTGAGATTCACCCATTTGGTTCAGGGGAAATATTATCCACCCCTACTAAATGGACTAAACCTTGAACATAGTACGTTTTCTCTTTCTGTAATAAAGATAAGTTTTGCCAATCTTAAGTTTCCTCAATGAACAGTGGAAGATTACCTGATTCCTTAAGGGCTGGTGCTGGGAGGGTCTGTCTCTGTGTGCGTGGCTCTCACGCGTGACAGCAGACGCCCCTGAGTCCACGTGGACCGACCCCACTGGTGTGGGCTGAGAAGACACGGCAAAACACACAGAACATCAGTTTCAAGGCCAAAGATGAACTAGCTCTGTGTCCCAGTGAATATAGGCAGCAACATTCCAGGGAGGAGCAAACTGTGCCAGGTTTTACTTATGACTGTACATTACTCTGTGCTGAAAAAATACTGATTAAAAAACAGTTATGCAATTTTACGCTAACAGTATTGCATTATTAGCTTAGCAACATGCTAACATCACAGTCAATTGAAGGCACTATGTGGTAGTGTTGTCAAAAGTACCAACTACGGTAACAAGTCGGTACTGAAATGTAAAAAATGTGACGATTCCAGCATTTTGAACTCTGTTGAACGGATACTTAAACACCTCTGATTGGCCATTATACTCACGCGCTCAACATATATGTATCATATATGCTTCTGTGTGTATCTGTGTAAGCGCTGAGTGAAGAGCGTCAAAGATGTCTATTTACAACATGTTTTTGAAGCGTTGATCATTGTAGCCAATCACAGACATATATGTTGAGTGCGTGAGTACAATGGCCAATCAGAGGCGTTTAAGAATCCGTTCAACAGAGCTCAAAATGCTGGAATCGTCACATTTTTAAAATTTCAGTAACACTACTTTTGACAACACTACTATGTGGTTTGCAAAGTTTGCAAAAGCTACCCATGTAGCGAGGAGCTGGAACAGAGCTAGCGTGAGTGGAATGCAGAAATTCTTTATTAAGACGACATATTGACTCACAATCTGTCTGCCAACCCAGTCATAAGAGTAATCAAAGGTATATCCTTTTCGTTCAAACAACTCCGTAAACAAGGTCCGCAAGTATTCGTAATCTGGCTTCTCAAAGAAATCCAACCGCCGGACGTAGCGCAGATAGGTGGCCATCTCCTCTGAAAGTACAAATGAGGACAAAGTTACAATGACAATAATCACTATAAACAAGAGATAAGGCAAGTCTGGTCTTAAAGTGCCCCCATTATGCTTTTTCAGATATTACATTTCATGCAATGTGCAATCTAGCTGTTTGTGAATGTACAAAGTTTCAAAGTTCAAAGTGCATGATGAATGGAGTTATTGTCTCCAAAAAGAAAGAATAGATTCTGAACTGCTGAAATGAGCAATCAGTCATTCGAACCTACGTAGATTTGTAACAAATTAGCATAATGCTAGTCTATGGTCTTCATTGGCTGCCTGAGAACAACGTCTACTTTGCCCCGCCCTCAAACACTGTAGTTGTAGCTGAGGCCTGGAAGAGTTTGGTTTGTGTTGTCAACATGTCAAGACGACACTGTTTTCTGCACTGCCACAGCAAATCCACTCGCCACACACTTACAAAGGATGAGGACTCGTGCTGGAAATGATACGGTAAAACTGACATCGTTACTGTTCGTATCACTGTGTGTCAAGTGATGAGGAAGATCCGCAGCTGAACTTTGGATATTGTAATGGGTGTTTCATTTCCAACATGCACTGCAAGCGGTAGACCAATCACAACAGACTGGGCCATCTGACCAATCAGAGCAGACTAGACCAATCACAACTGACTGGGCCATCTGACCAATCAGAGCAGACTAGACCAATCACAACTGACTGAGCCATCTGACCAATCAGAGCAGAGTAGACCAATCACAACTGACTGAGCCATCTGACCAATCAGAGCAGAGTAGACCAATCACAACTGACTGAGCCATCTGACCAATCAGAGCAGAGTAGACCAATCACAACTGACTGAGCCATCTGACCAATCAGAGCAGAGTAGACCAATCACAACTGACTGAGCCATCTGACCAATCAGAGCAGAGTAGACCAATCACAACTGACTGGGCCATCTGACCAATCAGCGCAGAGTACACCAATCACAACTGACTGGGTCTTGTGGAAAGGTGTTTGAAGAGACATGTTATTTTCAGACACTGTAAGAAAAAAAAAGTTGATGCTGCAATGTACATTATGAGAAAATGTAAGTGTTTTTTGAACTTGGATGCATGAAAACCTGCTGTAGGAAACCTTCAAAACAACCCATTTAAAAAGTAAACTTTAAAAAAGCATAACAGGGCACTTTAAAGTCAACATAAAACAACTTTAAACAACCCATTTTACCATTCATTACATTTTGATGAAAGACTACAAAAGACAAACATTATATTTTCTTTGGAATAATGTGCATTTATGAATTGTGCACAAGACCAGGGGTCTCATTTATATAGCGTGCGTACGCACAAAACGGGGCTGGAAACGTACGTACGCCAGTTCCCACGCAAAGGTTGTGATCTATAAAAAACAAACTTGACTGGAGAATGTGCGCACCTTTAAGCAAACTTTGAGCCGTGCATACACACATTCTGGAGACAAAGGGAATTGGCGACACAGATGGTGGACACAAAGTGTCTTTTTGGTCACTTTTAGACAGAAAATCTAAAGAAAATTAAACATATACAGAAAGATAATACAAATATAATTTCACTCACCAAGCCTATCTTGAAGCAAATATCCATCCCTTCTTAAATGTCCGCGCCAGCGAGCGCGTTGGGCCGTTTAGTGAAACTGACGCAAATAACAGTTTAAATAAATAAAATAATGATTTAAACTACTTTAAACTACTTTTACTTCTGATATAAACATTTAGATTAAATATGCCATTCAAATTAATGGAGTTAAACACTTAAACATGAAATCATTACTGAGAAGTTACAACATTTTTTATATTCAAATTCAATCAATATAGAAATATTTGTTGTGGATGCGGTGTTTTTGAACACTTTTCCTCTGGCATGCTGTGTTTTAATGTTTTAACCACAGAGATAATTGCTTATGATAATACCAGATTGTCTGAGAAAATAGTTTTGTGCAAATAATGCCCAAGGCCTATCTGTTTCCATTAAAAATATAAATCAATTAAAAATACAATTCGGCCAGTGGAAAAGATTAAGAAAAACTTTCTCTGAAATGTATTTTACACTATTTGATTTATGTATTCAAAAACAAGGCAAGGATAGGCAACTACTTGATTTTTATTAATGTAATGTGTCTTGTACCGATAAACGTTATCACGTGGATGACTAATCATATGCAAATGATATGCAGATGAGGATCTGCATAGTAAAACTAGGCGTTGTAAGCTCCATATATGGTTATTTCGGGGAGGAGACGCATGTGCGCACAATCTTCCGCTGACTGGGATTTATAAAGTGAATTCTGCGCAGGTTCTGGCGTATGAACGGTTTTATAAGTCTGAATTTTTTTTTGCGTACACCATTTTTGGCTTTTGGGCGCACGTACACTTTCAGTAAAGTTCCTACGCACAGTTTTATAAATGAGGCCCCAGGAACGGGCATTAAGAAAGAAAATGGGGTCTATTTTAATTCCATGTTGACTTTAAGATGAGCTGCTCCAAGTGAAGCACATGATGTCGTTTAGGGGGGTCTCACCGGGGAAGTTCTCACAGAGAACTTCAATGGGAGTGTTTCGCTTTGTGTCCCCAATCTTCTGGTAGCGTTCCTTTAGTGTGTCAGCCTGCAAAGCACAAAACAACAGCTCATTTTCCAGAACTAAATTAGTAACAGTTTTAATGGCGTTAACAGGCTGGTTCAACATACTTTAAGTCCCTGCCAAGGGAGACTACCCCGGAGGAAATACATGAACATGTGACCCAAGGCCTCAAGGTCATCCCTTCGACTTTGCTCTGCAAGAAAAGAAAAAAGGTTCAATTATGTACAAAATAACCAAGTTGGTTGAATAGTAGAGTTGGGAATCATAAGGAATTTAACAATTCTGATTGCCATAACTTTTATTATTTACCAAAACAAAACACATCTCGTTTCAAACCCATTATGCCTCGTTTCCACTGAGCAGTACGGGACGGGACAGTACGGTACGGTTCGGGTCTGTTAACCATGATCTGGCTAGCGTTTCCACTGCCAACAGTACCCTTACTTGATAGGCGTGGTGTTTCGATCAACGTCATTTTCGCGCGAAGAAGAACATAGTAAACTACAATGGATGACATGCAGCAGATCTTGTTCTTGCTCCTCGACATGTTTGTCACAAGAAGACAAGCGCCGACATTAGGCTTTTCTCAATATCAAGTATGCAAAGTTTGTACTTGCCATGTGCGACTCACTCCTACATGCAAATGGTACAGCGCGTTCTTAAAAGCGTCACTCAGCTCGCTCTGCTACTCCGGTTATCTCTGTTAACTTGCTCTGTATGTACATTTTAAGCAACAATAAAACGAAATATGTTATAAAACACCACTCTGCCTCTTTTCGTTTTCATTTAAATAAATTAAACATTATAGGGACACAAATGTGGTTCATGCGCAACGCATATTGATTATTCACTGCACGTTATACGTTATTCTATTTATAACAAAACGAAATTTAAAACACAACCCTAACGTTACCTCTTTTCGTTTAAATAAAAAAAAACATAAACATATTCAAGGCAATATATGCGTTTGTACAAATGTTGCAATAAACATCAGTGATAATCTTGTAATAAAAAAATGACAAGAAACCATATTTCTTTTTGTAAAATTTCAGTTTTATCAATAATAGCCTATATAAAAGTTTAAGTAAAAGGTACAAGAAGCTATACAATAAGAAATAAAGCTAAATATAAATAGCCTATAACGTTAATATGAAACTAAACTTAGCCTTCAGCCAAAACGATTGACAGGGAACTCATTATATATTCACGAGAGCAAAGATCGCCCATTAGGTCTACACAAGACGAATTATATCTCATGTTTAACCACTACCGTCGGAGTAAGCGACGAACGTCAGAAGATTAGCCGAGGAAAGGCTCATCCAGCCGGGAAACATGAGCGCCGAGCCCTGCTGAACGCATGGATCTCACAACCGAAAAAAAAAAAAAAAAATCATCTTTATAAATAAACCACAGATTTGAGGTTTAAACAACTACATTCTCGCCTGAAAAACTCTTAAAATTACATTTTGTGATACAGTAACAGTAGTATTATATTAAACTGTATATTAAAAAATGGCGCTTCTTATGTTGTCATTCCCCTTGTAGCACACGCAAGTGACGATTCTCTGTCAACCAATCAACGTCCTGCAGTGAGTCTAGCTCCACCTTTTAGTACCGTTCCACTGTGCTAGGTACCCCAATGGAAGGGTACCTAAAAAGTGGTACGGTACGGTTCGGCATTTTGGTACCATTCACAACTTTTGATAGTGGAAACGCAAATAAATGCGTACCGTTCCGTACCGTACCGTACCGTACTGCTCAGTGGAAATGAGGCATTAGACTCACATTCATCTATAGAACAATTATTTTTTTGTTCATCCACTGTCAAATATCTCTGGTTACATTAAAAACATCTTGATTTGTGTTTCCGAGATAAACAAAAGTCGGTTACACAATTTTAAGGTGTCGTTGTTACAGTGCAATTATATTTAAGTACTGAGTAATATTAATTAACTACATGTACTTACTATAGGGATAGGGTAGGATTAGGATTTGGTTGAGGGTTAGTTGCATGTAATTATGCATAATTTACTGTTATTACTACGGTAAGTACATGTAACATGCAACAAGGACACTGTAAAATAAAGTGTTACCCAAAAGTCTTATGGGCTTAGAATGACATGAGGGCGAGTAAATTATGAATTATTATATATTTTTTGGATTAAGTATCATTTTAAATCATTTACATTTTACAACATAACAGTAACATATCTTGTTTTTTTTTATTTGAAAGTAATGGCTTGCGATTTGGTGAGTGCCATATTTTCCACAATATAATTAGGCCTACATTTTTTTTTTTCCTGAAACGTGCTGCTACTTCTATTCCAAAGCAACTTCTATAATGCATTATATTATAGAATATTTTATACACACATTCACTCACTCACACTCACACAAACAAGCATGCAAAACGTGAAAAGCGGACACATTTGGATTTGTGCCGAATGAGAGATTTGTGAACCGAAAATGTCCGTTTAACCCCTATTACAGGTGAAACTCGACAAATTAGAATATCGTGCAAAAGTTCATTTATTTCAGTAATTCAACTTAAAGGGTTAGGTTAAGCTTTTTTTTATTGATTTCATGTAATATTGTAATTTTCTGAGATTTTGAATTTGGGGTTTTCATAAGCTGTAAGCCATAATCATCAAAATTATAACAAATAAAGGCTTGAAATATCTCACTTTGTATGTAATGAGTCTATATAATATATTAGTTTCACCTTTTAAGTTGAATTACTGAAATAAATGAACTTTTGCACGATATTCAAATTTTTCGAGTTTCACCTTTATATTCTCATTACTGTTCTCAATACCATTACATTTAAAGGATTTGTTGTGGAGTGAGAGCAAATAAAATACATTTCATGATGTGGAATGTGCAACTGCACGGTGTTGCTACTTTGACACATGCAGTGCTCATACTTTATTAAACATCAAATGATTTCAGTAATACTTTACAATAAGGTTCATTAATTAACACTAGTTAACTACCTTAGTTAACATGAACTAAGAATGAACAATACTTCTTAAAAGCATTTATTAATCTTAGTTAATATTAATTTCAACATTTACTAATATGTTATTAAAATCAGGTTGTATATGTTAAAATTAGTTAATACACTGTGAACACGTTAACAAGAACGAACAATGAACAGCTGTATTTGTATTAACTAACATTAACAAAGATATAATAAATATATACTGTAACAAATGTATTGCTCATTGTTAGTTCATGTTAGTTAATACATTAACTAATGTTAACTAATGAACCTTATTGTAAAGTGTTACCATGATTTCAATGATTTAATCATATTAGGTTGTATTGCGATTTCTGTATTTCCATGCCCAAATTTAAGAACTCTTAAATTAATTAATCCTTTTAGGTATTTAAGTCCGCACCAAGGTCTGAACCAAAGTTCATGTTTTGATACATTTTATACATTCGGTAAGTTTTGGTTTGGTTTGGTTTGACGTTGCAATTGACCTATGGCTAAGCCACGCCCCCAAACGCGATGAGCCAATCACAGTGCGCATAGCTAACCCATACACTCAGACATTCTCTGCTTCCATGTCCATTGAAATGCATTGCAGTTAGTCAGTTTTCATTCGTTTTTATATGTTTTTTCTTGTCATTTTAAGTTTAAAATGGTCAAACGGTGTGCATGGAGTACATGCAACTCCGACACTAGGTATCCTGAGAGGCTGGGCGACAGTGTGTATTTTTTACCCTTTCCCAAGCCACATTTCAACCGAGATAAGTGTCTGCTCTGGATTAAGTTATGCGGTAGACCACAACACCAACTAAACACAATTAAACAAGGATGTCTACATCTGTTCTAAGGTAAGTCAACAACGTATTTGAACGTTATCTTTAACATCTCTAACATAACGTTAGCCTAGCTTCTAGCTGCGTTGTAGCTGCGTAGCCAGACACAATGTTGTGTTTTACACAAATATAAGTAGGCTAAACACTTTGCAGTTGTAATGATGTCCTGTATGAACAAAATGGAGTATGTTTTTATGTTTCCACTGTTCGATCGCGCCCGCGCCTCTCTCTCTCTCTCTGATACACGCACTCATCCAGCATTGCAATCTTGACATCGCAGACTGTTCATTATGCTGCGTTCACACCAAACGCAAATAGAGCGTCAAATTCGCGCGTATCGCATCTAGTTCGACGCTTAAACATTTTGAATCCATTCACGCGTCCAAAGTGAATAGGACGCGCGTATAAAGCGAGCGTTTAAAGCGAAATAGCACCAAACTATAACATGCAAGTTACACTGTGACCTGTAAATCTTTGTCTGGAGCTGAAGCTTTTCATCGACCTTCTCAACAATGAAATTATTAATAGAACCCTCCAATGTATAGTTAAGGCCCTTTTGGTGACTTCGAGATGATATATAATCTTTCTGTCTCCAAAAATCATCAATTGCCTCCTGTGAAATGTCTCCTACTGTGACAGCTACCGCTATAGCGCCTGTTACCGAATGTTGACTGTTTGTCCTGTGGGAACCACCGGATCTTCCTGTAAATGTTCTGAAAGTCCGAACCATACAGAAAATGCGTTCACACTAGAAACGAACCAAACCTTTGTTCAGTTTGATCCGGACCGAGACTACCTCTTTTCGTCTGACCAAATTCGTCTGTTTGGTGCGGACCGTGGTCCGGGGGAGGATTCACACCTGTAATTTTGATTCAGATCAAACTGAAAAGTCTGACAATCCAGACCAAACAAGGGTAGGTGTGAAAGGGCCCTTAGAGTTCTGACCCTAAATTTCATCAAACTGAGGACAGCATAACCAATGTGATAGTGATTTTTTTCCACTGTATTATCTTGGGCCGCCCATTTTCCCTCTCTCATCACATTCAGTTCAGACGGCACACTCACAACTCAGACGCTATCATGACTGAGACGCTATAGATTCAATGCAACATCAAAAGAACCAAACATGTTCTTTAAAAGAACTGGTTCATGATTCCCAACCCTATTAAACAGCCAATCAAGACGCCATAAAGCGTGGAGATAGTGACATGCTAAATTTAATGCTAAGTCCATTTCAGGATCAGACTAGGAAGGTATCCAACACTTACCTTTCCCTAAGTGTGTATTAATAGACATGTATCGAGCTGTGCCCGTAAGGCTCTTGTGCTCCCGGTAAGGAATGTGTTTTTTGGTTTCTGGGTCAATGTATTCTTTCGCAAGGCCAAAGTCTATGATGTGAATGATGTGCTCCTTCTTGTTTCCTTGCCGTCCGATGAGGAAGTTCTCTGGCTTCACGTCCCTATAGATGAGGTTTTTAGAGTGCACATATTCCATGCGGGAAATCTGGGGAATTGAGCAAAGGATGCAAATTACACGCTTGCACTGCAAAGCATCATCAGGACTCTGTGCATGCACCACGTCTCACCCAGGTGTGACGCACTCACCAGCTGAATGGCGATCATCAGGACGGTCTTGAGGGAGAATGTTCGGTCACACAGGTCAAAGAGATCCTCCAGACTGGGGCCGAGCAGCTCCAGAACCATGGCGTTGTATTTCCCACAGGGCCCGAAATAGAAGACCTGAGGCAGACCCTCTACTATTAAAGACACAAAACAGAGCATTAATCACACAAGTCATGACATTCTCTCTTTAAATCTCTCCCCACCAGCGTTATTTTTTTCATTTTTTTTAAGTTAAACCCCCAACGTTTTTGATCATTTTCATAATTATTTTCATAATTTCATGCCCCCAGAGTTTTTTTGTTGTAATAATATCTAAACATGCAATATATCAAAAGAAAGAACAGAGCCTTTAATAATAATAAAAAAAACTTTTATTCTAGCTTCATGCATTTTTTTTTTTTTTTTATCAACATCTGAATAAGGGAAAGTTTCATTTAAAAAAAGCAACATTTTGAACAAAAAGCTGAGAAAATTGAGCCTTTTCCCCCCAAAGACACCAATGTGTGTAACGCTTTTATTGCTCGCTGTCTTTTGTTACAGAGATTCTGTGCTCTTTCAGAAGGTGCATAATTAGTCCAGTCATTTTATGAAAAAAGGTTGAACAAATTGCAACAGAAGCAAACTCAACTGATTTTGTATCCTCAATATGTCCTGAGTAAGGAAAAAAAAGTCCCGAAGAATCCCATTAGGGCAAAGTTTCAAAAAAGACCCAAATATATCCTATTCATACGCCTATTCATTCTTTTTCTTACGTGAATAGGGTCAAAATTTTAACCTTTAGATATCACCATGAAAATTACTGAGTTGATTACTTACACCAAGACAAACAAAAATTGTATTACAAGTTTTTTGAAATGGTTTGTTAACATGGACAAACGGTGCATAATCTAATTACGTATGTGCTAATTTGCATAAATACCACAACAGATCTAAACATTGGGTGTAGCCAGGTGAAAATGTCTTGTTGAATCTTGTTGACATATAACAGTAAAATACCTAATGTTAAGGTCTGAATGGAACCCATTACGGCTACCCATGAGCATTAATACATAGAGGCAGGAAGAAGTACTTTAGAAACCAGACTTTATTAATTATTATTGCAGAGATGGGGTTTGGGGCTGGGTCTGTGGGACTGTTTCTGGGGATTCACTTTTTTATTTTACTTACCTTTTGTCTTCTGCATTCTCCTTAACATTGTCTCCTGTTCTTCCCTCAGACTCGTCCCCCAGAAACAGTCCCACAGACCCAGCCCCATGTATTAATGCTCATGGGTAGCCGTAATGGGTTCCATTCAGACCTTAACATTAAGTATTTTACTGTTATATGTCAACAAGATTCAACAAGACATTTTCACCTGGCTACACCCAATGTTTAGATCTGTTGTGGTATTTATGCAAATTAGCACATACGTAATTAGATTATGCACCGTTTGTCCATGTTAACAAACAATTAAAAAAAACTTGTAATACATTTTTTGTTTGTCTTGATGCAAGTAATCAACTCAGTAATTTTCATGGTGATATCTAAAGGTTAAAATTTTTACCCAATTCACGTAAGAAAAAGAATGAATAGGCTATATTTGGGTCTTTTTCGAAACTTTCCCCTAATGGGATTCTTCGGGACTTTTTTTCCTTACTCAGGACATATTGAGGATACAAAATCAGTTGAGTTTGCTTCTGTTGCAATTTGTTCAAGGTTGACCCCCATTTTGGCTTAAAATGACTGGACTAAATAGCGCCCCCTACCGTATAACAGTGAAAGCTGGAAAATTCTGTCAATGGCAGAGAAGCGGTCTCATAAATGTCTCATAAATGTCTTATAAATGTCTCAAATGTCTCATAAATGTCTCAAATGTCTCATAAATGTCTCAAAATGTCTCAAATGTCTCATAAATGTCTTATAAATGTCTCATAAATGTCTGTCTCATAAATGTCAAGTGTGTACTTTTTAAATAAAATCAAGACTATATATAATGGATTAAAGTAACACATTTCTGCAACAACTGCATACCAGTACTGAGAGAACTATGAAAATGGAGGAATACGTAAATGAAACTGGCTTTGCCTGAACACTTGTGATCCCACATGATTATGCCAAGAGATCAATATAATCAAAGTTAGCAAAAACAGGTCCAGTGTCTGTATTCAACAGTGTAGCGACACACAAAGCACAGCTCACACAGATCTAAGCAGCTTTCTGTTGGTCAACGTGGCAAAATTCAAGTGATCAACTTGAACATGAGCTAAATCTGCGTGGGCAACTATTTCGCCCTCACGCAAAACTCCAGATTGCATGGATTCCTACTGGAATGACTGGATTTCACCCGCAAAACTTGGAAAAATGGTGTGAACGTACTTTAAAGCAGCCGAACCCCATGTCTGCTGTAAAACGCAATAATTAATAGCTAAAAGAAATACATGTGTCTGTAAACTGTGTGCATCTTCAGAGGGTGATGTGGGTAGTTGCTCATTGTGTGGTGGTGTGTTGTAACACCCCTGAGAATAGAGCGCACTGTTGGCCTGCCGATGACTCATCTTGTGTTCAGACTGCACATAACACACACACACACACACTCGGTTGTTGGTTTCTATCTCTGCTGATTAACACTTTTACAAGCCTTCTATCACTCCACTGCTAGATGCTACTGGAAAGTGGGAGTGGGAATTCAAAGAGTGGGAGGAAATTCATATAGAAATGTAAAATATCTCTCAAAAAGTGAACATTGTATGAAATATGTAAAAAAAAAAAATGCATCAGTCAAAAGTGATTTGAGAAATGCACAATATGCATACAATATGACCAGAAAAAACTGGTATCAAACATTAACATCCACAGATTTTCACAGAGTTTGAATTTGCTGTTATTCGCAAAGTGTATTTCCCTTGCTTGTTAATTATACATTTTAGTGAATTTGACCATGTTTTTAGCTACCAATAATCGTGATTAAGGCTGCGTATAGTTTATGAGTAGACATGCACAATATGCATACAAGATGTACAGAAAAAACTGGTTTCAAACATTATGATATTAGCATTGTGCAAATTAGGCAACAAGCTGCTGTTGTTTGACAGGAATAGCTCATCTAACAATGAAAACTGTCACCAATTGTTTACCCATGTCATTTAGAATCCTTGTGATTTTTTCTTCTATAATTTAAAATATTATTATTATTATTATTATTATTATTATTAAAAAGGGTCAAAACAGGGAGATCTCACCAATCTACATTCAAAATGTCCAAATTAAAATATGATTGATTAAATTCTGATTTGGGCATTTTAATTTTAGGGGAAAATGAATTAATTAACTGAAAATGTATGAACTCTTTAATAATAACTAATAATAAATTACATTTTAATAGGTTTTATGAACTAAATATGTTGGTCACAGTTTATTTGGTTGGTTACGGTATCAGTGCCGTGGTCTCAGAGCTTGTGATCACACCAAAGCCAAAACGACTCAAATCCATTTATTTTAATGGGAATCCTTGTGATTTTTTCTTCTATAATTGAAAATATTATTATTTAAAAAAGTAAAAACAGGGAGATCTCACAAATCTACATTTAAAATGTCCAAATTACAATCGGATTCATTAAATTCTGATTTGGGCATTTTAATAATAATAATAATAATAATAAACAAATTAACTTAAAATTGATGAATTAATAATTACTAATAATAAATTACATTTTATGAACTAAATATGTTGTTCACATCGATTCATTAAATCCTGATTTGGGCATTTTAATTTTATGGGAAAATTAATTAACTGAAAATGTATGAACTCTTTAATAATTATATTTTAGTAGGTTTAATGAGCTAAAAAGTAGCAAAATATTTTGGTCACATCTCAGGCATTTAAGGCAGTTGTTTTGGTTGTTTACGGTATCAATGCCATCATGGTATCAGAGCTTGTGATCACACCAACGCCAAAACAACTTAAATCCATTTATTTTAATGGGAATGGTGTGTTGCTTTCATTGCAGAAAAAAAAAAAAAGCTTGCATGGAGGCCTAGGCCAGTGTATTTCTCCCAGTCCGTCTCACTCGGAGTCCTCAGCGCTCCAATAAAACACCATCTGCCAGCAGCCAGTTTGAGAGAGTGGCTCAAACACTGACGTCTGACTGGAGACGAGAAACCATGTGACTCAAGGGCCTCCAGTTCACACACACAAACAAGCCTGCACTGATGCATCTCACTTCTGCCACGCTGCACACTTAAACAAACCCCAGTTCAGCCGGAGAATCAAACACAAAGGCTGGGAGAGTCCGGTGCGCTGGATTTCTCATGCCTGAGCTGGTTGATCAGTAGCCAAGCCGTTCCCAGCCAAACTCCGAGATTCGAGTCCCGATGCCAAGGCTACCCGGAGGAGGTGTATCAGAGTTCAACACCATACAGATACACATTAACCACACACAAAAGAGAACTCGACTGTTCTTTCTAGAGGAAGAGACAGAAGTGTGACCTTTGTTTGGCCAGCATGATGGGAAATAATGACACGTACAAGAAGCTGTTAAACATTAATGGTTCATAAGGAAGTATTTTCCAGAGTAAGGGTCATCTTTATTAAAGATAGTGATTAATATTGAGGAGTCATCTACTAAAAATACAATAGTGTTATCATTGTTTTGAAGATAATACTATACACTTTGAAGCACCATAAATCTTGCAAATACCAAAGTGCATATATTTGGTAAATCATTTAAAAATATGTCATTTCCATTTGTCGAAATTGTTGCAAACTAACTGAGAATATATTTTCTTGTTGGTTAACTAGTGTGCCTAATCCTTATTGGATAGATAACATCATTGGTACCATCTCTGTGCTAACCCCATTTACCCAGAGTGGTTAGTAGCCTTAATAATCCACAGTATTTTCAGGTTATTTATATGACAATGTGTAGTAAATTACCTATAAAATCATTTACTTATTAGTTTAGACTGGAGTGAGGTGAAAACAGAACTTTTATTCAATTCATATGGTAGAAAATTAGACTATTAGTTAAAATACATTTTAATGCTACTTTTTTATATTAATATGATTATATGCAAAATAATTATCAGGTCTAACAAAGAAGGATCTTATCGGGCAAGAAACGATGACAGAGAGTGACAGGAAATATCTGTGTCTGATAATTGCATAGCCTATATTAAATGTACATATACAATATTTGTAAGCACTTTGTTGATCTGTCATAAGTTTTTTAGCTATTTAATGAATAAATAGCTTAAGCAAAAAAATAAATAAATAAATACTTTGCATTATTTTACAAGTCAAGTATTTGGCTCGCAGATCATGGATAGGGTACTTTTTACTGTGTGTGTGTTTGTTTTTGTGATTTATGAGGACAGAAATTTGTAGAATGACTTGGTATTTCACTGGTATTACAACGTGAACGTGATTTATGAGGACATTTCCTGAGTCCTCGTGTTTTCAAATGGCTTTAAAAAAAATGCTAAACAGTGTTTTATTAAAAATGCAGAAAGTGTTCTGTGATGGGTAGGTTTAGGGATAGGGTTAGTGTGTGTGTGAGTGAGTGTGTGTGTGTGTTGGGTAGGTTTAGGGATAGGGTTAGTGTGTGTGTGTGTGTGTGTGTGTGTGTGTGTGTGTGTGTGTGTGTGTGTAGGTTTAGGGGTAGGGATAGGGTTAGTCTGTGTGTTCTGTGATGGGTAGGTTTAGGGATAGGGTTAGAGTGTGTGTGTGTGTGTGTGTGTGTGTGTGTGTGTGTGTGTGTGTGTGTGTGTGTGTGTGTGTGTAGGTTTAGGGGTAGGGATAGGGTTAGTCTGTGTGTTCTGTGATGGGTAGGTTTAGGGATAGGGTTAGAGTGTGTGTGTGTGTGTGTGTGTGTGTGTGTGTGTGTGTGTGTGTGTGTGTGTGTGTGTGTGTGTGTGTGTGTGTGTGTGTGTGTTGGGTATAGTGTTGTCAAAAGACCCGGTACTTCGGTACCAAGTCGGTACAAAAAAAAATTAAACGTCACGGTACCAAGTTTTCTTAAGTACCGGTGGTACCGAGGACCCGTTCAAACCCGGTTCCTTGATGCGCATACATGCACGCATGCAATGAGCGCGTGCAGTTGCGCGTCCTCTTTATTAAAGCGCTGAGACATGGCGACTGGCGGTGCTGCTGATGTGGTGGCTGTAAATCCACTTGTTGATAAGAAAGGAGGAAAGAGACACATATGGAAATATTTTGGATTAGGCTAATGTCACGTTGCCATAAGTGGGCGTTCACATAGCGCGTATTTTGCGCGTGCAGATTCGTTATTCCAAATGTAGGCGCGCGGCAAGCGCGCTCATAATAGAAGCAACGCGGCGCACTCGTTTTTCCAGGCGCGCTTATGTTCATGGTTGCATAGCAACGACAGACGCCACGGGAGAGCAAGCGCTTGTGGAAAGGAGAAACTTGTCGATCTCCGAATGCAACGTAACATGATGAGGAGAGTAAAGATGGAAAGCTCTTAAAGATTAGTTCCATATAAATTCACGGATAATTTGTTGTTTTGTCGTTAGTGAAAATCAATATTGACTTTGTATTTGAAAAAGGATCCTCATATAAAAACAATGCTAAAATTCAGAGTAAGTTCATTCGCATTTGGAGATCGACTATTTTTGAAGCAGTGCGAACTGCGCTCTCCACAATCCATTGTAATGAAAAGATCAAGACAGACTGGTTCTCCACCACACACGAACAGTGCATTACACTGGAAACTGCCATAAATCACTTACCAAATACACCTGATATAGTTGTAATTAATGAACACACCAAAGCTGTTACAATAATAGAAATTGGTTGCTCTTATAAAGCTTATATGGACACCTGCTATGCTTCAAAACTGCTGAAATATCAACCATGGTATAATGTTCTCAATAACTCTGGCTACTCATGCAAAGTTATTGCCCTCATTTTTGGTAGTTTAGGCCATGTGCACAAGTTGTGTGTAAGAGGCCTGCAGATCTGCGGACTACATAAGAACAAGGCCAAAAAACTGACAAGATATTGCTCTGTATCAGCAGTAATTGGTAGCCTCTACATTTGGAGGCGCAGGTGCTACCTTTACCCTTAATGGACTGAGTTATTGGCTGTTGTTGTACATCTTTCTGTCAAATTTGAATTATGCCATGATATATGCTTTTAAATGTGTGTGTTGGGTAGGTTTAGGGATAGGGTTTGTGTGTGTGGGTTTAGGGGTAGGGATAGGGTTAGTGTGTGTGTAGGTTTAGGGGTAGGGATAGGGTTAGTCTGTGTGTTCTGTGATGGGTAGGTTTAGGGATAGTGTGTGTGTGTGTGTGTGTGTGTGTGAGTGTGTGTGATAAGTAGGTTTAGGGATAGGGTTAGTGTGTGTGTGTTGGGTAGGTTTAGGGATAGGGTTAATCTGTGTTCTGTGATGGGTAGGTTTAGGGATAGGGTTAGTGTGTGTGTGTGTGTGTGTGTGTGTGTGTGTGTGTGTGTGTGTGTGTGTGTGTGTGTGTGTGTGTGTGTGTGTTGGGTAGGTTTAGGGATAGGGTTAGTCTGTGTTCTGTGATGGGTAGGTTTAGGGATAGGGTTAGTGTGTGTGTGTGTGTGTGTGTGTTGGGTAGGTTTAGGGATAGGGTTAGTGTGTGTGTGTGTGTGTGTGTGTGTGGGGGGGTTAGGGGTAGGGATAGGGTTAGTCTGTGTGTTCTGTGATGGGTAGGTTTAGGCATAGGGTTTGTGTGTGTGTGATAGGTAGGTTTAGGGATAGGGTGTGTGTGTGTGTGATAGGTAGGTTTAGGGATAGGGTGTGTGTGTGTGTGATAGGTAGGTTTAGGGATAGGGTGTGTGTGTGTGTGTGTGTGTGTGTGTGTGTGTGTGTGTGTGTGTGTGTGTGTGTGTGTGTGATAAGTAGGTTTAGGGATAGGGTTAGTGTGCGTGTTCTGTGATGGGTAGGTTTAGTGTGTGTGTGTGTGTGATAGGTAGGTTTAGGGATAGGGTTAGTGTGTGTGTAGGTAGGGCTGTGACGGTGGCAGTTTTTTACCACCGCGGTGGTAATGGACCCAAATACCGGCGGTGTTGCGGTGTTTGGGGGGTTGTTTTGAAATAAATAAATAAAAACAAAGAAACAACACAATAAAGCCTCTAAAGCATTGCAATAAATATCAGTAAATACTGGTAACTTACATAATATAATAAATCTATTCTATTTAAGAAAAAATCTTAATCTATTTAAGAAAAAAAAAACTTTTGTTTAATATTTCCACACAAAGACGCGTGATACAGCCTACCGCTCTGCGCTTTGAGAGGGATGTGGGACACGAGCAGGAAAGAGACCATCAATCTCTTTTCTGATATCTTCATGTTTTCTACTTGTAAAAGGTATGAAGAGCGAATTTTATCTTCCACATGGGCAAGACATTTAAGCTATGTTTGCGCGCTGCCAGAGAAAGCCAAACTAAAATCACCCGCGCGTGTGAAACGCGCTTTACAAATGAACTTGACGCGCCTATACCAATATGTCTAATAACAAGCACAAACTGTGTTAAAAAGAATTTGACGTACATGTAAAAAATGTAGGCTATATCTGTCCTACAGCGTTTTTTCTACTTTACCACAGTAAAGAATACGAAAATAATCGACCTAAAAGCGAACAAAGGAAGAAACGTTTATAATCCCCTTTGGAAATGGGTGAGACGCGAGTGAAGGTATGGGAAAAGAAAAAAGAGATTCCATGCAGGGATGAGTCACGATTTTTGAATATTCGATTATGTTCTAATGTCTGTTGTGCGATCATTCTCTAAAATAAAATCTCCATGTTCTGGTGCTGATGCGGTTGACGCGTTCATGTGGGTGACGCTGCCAATAACGCACACAACAGCTGTCACAAACCGGCACAAGTAATGATTATGAACGTGTCAAATATAGCAAGGAGACATTTGAATTGTTTATTAATAAAGTGGGGTTTTTTGTGTCAGTGTTGGGCTGCAAAGATGAAGTTGACGATGCTCACTCGTCATCTTCGCAGTGAACGCGCCTATAGAGATAATTGCACACTATACGGAATACATAAACATATGCTAGTCGGTTTATTTTCGTTTTTAATTGTTTTGTTTAAAAGTAGACAATTCAACTTTCTATATGGAATAACTAATGGAATATTTTTAAATTCGCTGATTATCGGGTGAAGATCGCAAACCAGAATTCAAAGCCGACAAAGTTTAAATTTATGGACTCACGCACAACTCTCTCATTCGTCATGAATTCAAACTTTTCCATGGCTGCGCCTGCAATATAACATTTAATTGCTAACCTATTATTTATTTTGTAAACAAAGCTTTGTGTGTCATAATATTAATGTAAAACAGCATTCACATACAAACTTTTTTTTTTTGCAAACCACCGCCGGTACTCCTCAGCCACCGCGGTGGCGCTTTACAACCGCGGTGGTGCGGTTGTCAAGTTTACCGGCACAGCCCTATGTGTAGGTTTAGGGGTCGAGTTAGTGTAGGGGAATAGAATATACAGTTTGTACAGTATAAAAACATTACGCCTATGGAATGTCCTCACAAGTATAGCAAAACAAACCTCTCTCTCTGTGTGTGTGTGTGTGTGTGTGTGTGTGTCTGTCTGTCCACCACCACCGAAGACCATTTTTGACCCAGGAAAAACCCTGGGGATGCTGGGTCACTATTAACTCCAGTGTTCATTTTGCATTTAAGTGGACTGAGCCCACTCATGATACCAGAAAAGCTCACGTTCACAAATCCCCAGGCATTACACGAGTCTCCATCTAGCCTGAAAAACAGAGAGACTGAGAGGAGACAAATAAAAACAGAGGATGGACGTGGATTACATAAGAGCCACGGGCGGTGTTATGTCATTCACAAAGCTGCATTTGAGGAATGGAGAGACGGAGGAACAAGGTTAACAAATTGCCCACTTCGCTGGGAGCGCTCGTGCACAAACACTCACGCGAGCATCCCTTGGAAAAGCAGAAAAAAACAGAGACGGGAGAACGAGGTACGACCGGGGAACAGGTTGAAGGGAAGAGTGCAGTCAGACATGCTTTCAGATGGGGGCAGTATATGATTATGGGCAGTTGGTATTATCATATCAGCATGTGTGTGGGATACGCCTGGCCACAGCTCAGGCTTCCCGTCAGCCAACCATGATGCGCAGAGAAGACGAGGGGAGGTGGCACAAACGTCGCGCCATCGGGATCAATCCAAGGCAGAGCCACCGCAAGCCTCTTGTCTGAAAAGATGCAACTACAGCAAACCAACACTGTGTGACAGGAATCTTTGCTGTGATATTTGTTCTTCAGCCTAGTCGCTGTAACATGACCCGAACCGCTGTGATGTCCATGAGTGTGTACCCACATCAAAGACGTCCCTCGCTCGCTTTTGTACCTGAGCGGATCGGATTAAAAGGGATGATCTCTAGTGCAAACAGAAGAAATCATTACAGCCAAATCAAACAGCCGTTTGTGTATTCTGTTGACTTCAAGCAGCAAATAAAAAAAGCATTCAGGGGTTGCTCCAATCAAACTATAAACTCGACATTACAGCTGGGTAATTGGAGAAGATCTAATTTTTCTGAATATTAGACTATATTTTAATATTTATTTTTAACCAAACAGCCATTTTTGTGACGTTTACACAATGTTTAAGCAAAGTTGGAATACGTAGTATGCACCAATTTAACAATTCAAAGTAAAAAAAACTGCATTATTTAATGTTTAAAAAATGTATAAATTAAGACAACCATAAATATATTAGTTTTTTTTATAGCTGTATTGAATATAAATCACAATTTTGGCCAAATAATGTAGCTCTACAAACAAGAACAGCAAACCTGGATATTATTATTTTTATTTTATTTTTTTAAATTGCAAAAATTAATTTTAAATTCTCCTAATCACAATATCAAAAATGGGGTGAAACTGACCGATTGGAAACTCAACAGCAAAATAAAAGTGCATTAAATTAAATGTTGATTATTTTTAACTGCAAATCCCATATTGTGTGCATCATAATTGATTAATATATCACAAGTCACACTCAAAAATATATACAGTAAACAGTATAGAGCTAATTTCTTCCCTAGGAGGTGGTATTACCAAAATATCATGATATAGATTTCTTAGATGTCTTTTTTTCAACCCTGAAATGTATAATATACATATAAACATGTAGTAACGTTTATTAGATAATATAATAACATCAATACTTTTAAAAATGAAAGTGACTTTTATTTGATTTTGAGCTGCTTGAGCATTTCATTTAGAAATGCTAAAATAAAGCAAGAAATTAGTCTTAAAAAGACTCAGATAAATAAGACTAGAAAAGTGTAATGCATCATAAATATGATTGCATAAAATCACGTGTGAAACCACAGGCAAATATCCTGTATTCTGACACTTGGAAACCTGTGACAGTGTGACCACATATCAGTTGAGTTCTACATTAATGAGGCAAGCGTCAACGCCGTGAACAACCTACAGTCACGCAGTGTTTACTTTACAAAACTAATTGGGTTTCATTAAAATCAGCAAAGCTGTCTGTGCTGGAAAGACATGTCTGTGACAATTCAAAAAGTAGGCTATCATTTCAGCTACTTTTTATTATTTATATTTTCTAAATCACACTGCAGATTTACCACAGTCCAGCATAATCACTACCGGCTGTCGGATGACACTGGTTACTCAGCATATACCGTCATACCGCCCAGCAGATCTCTATAAGAGCATTACATATGGGTTTGAATATCAAGGCTTGTGTGTATGTGTGTGTAATCATAACACGCTAATCGGAACAGATGGGATTGACCGTGATCTCTGGACCAGTGATGTCACTTCTCTCCTCATTGATAAGAGCTGCGTGCCCAGACATGAGGAGAGAGAGAGATAGAGAATGAATGCACTGATCACACCATCACAGAAGATGAGTAATCATCACTAACACCCTCGTCACCGCCTGTGCTCCGAACTTACATTAGAGAACATTACATTTACCGTTACGGGAGAGAAATGTTTTCTGAGAGCCCTGATAGAGCGCTACCATTTACCAGTCTGATGTTCCACTACTGCTCGTTTATTATCATCACAGATCTCCTGAAAGGTCATTTAATCTGGCTGAATGCAGGACTGCTCAGAATCCTGCGTGACACGTCCTCTGAACGGATAAGTGTGCGCTGGCAGGGCCGTGACATCACTGCATGATATCGAGCTGCTGAAAACCTCTCGGAGAATCATGTCTGGGCATGTCCGAGTCTGTCCTTCAGGAGAGCAGCCACAGACAGACTAATGTTGTGATGTCCAACCCAACCGTGTGATCATTTTATTTTAGCCTTATTACAATTGACAAATGAGTTTTCGTTTTAGTTAACAATAACAAGACGGTATTGTGCTTGAACGGTCAAATACACCCACGTGTGTCAAAATGCCGTCTTTAGCCCTATTCGGACGGGACTAGTTTAACATGGAGAGGTGGGGTAGAGTAATTATTACCAGAGCTTCTCTGTGATTTTAGTCCCGTCCGAATGTGAATCTCAGTAATCATGACGGACAATGTCAGTAAAGATTACAGCGACTTTTACAGCGACCTTCGGTAAAAAATTACCTCAGGTAACACTAATCCCGTGCGAATAGACCCGCTGTAAACATGTACGTAAATATTGTGTCATTTCCTGTTTAAAAGTAGTTTTCCGCAGTTTTTCCAAGTATGGAGACGCTTGAAAAAGCATTAAGTTGTGTTCTAGATGGTGGGACGAGTCTGTGGCAAAACTCAAGTGTTTTCCACACACCATTCAGATCAGAAAGAAGATCGAAGCACTTGTTAGAGGCATGAAACGTCTGTTAGGTAAGTGCCTATTACCAACACAATCCAATCTGAAGTTAATTAATACATCGCTCAGCCAGACATTGTTATACGTGTTTGCGCACATGATATCAGGAAGCAGCGTAATACGCACAAGGACAGGAGGGAGACGGCGATGCGCAAATCGAGTTACTCTCCCACTTCTGCTAGTTTTACTGAGATATCTGATCCTGTGCGAATCGGCCATTAATATTATAGACGTCCTGTGGTAAAATTACATTACTCCTTCTACCCTTGTAAAGTTAATCCCGTCTGAATAGGGCTTTTGCCAGTATATTTGTAAACACAGTTGTTTATTCTTCAGTGAACACAAACAGTTGAGAAAGAAAACGCATGTGTGTCAGTATATTGGATCCGTGCATTTGGTCTTAAAGTGACAGCAGCCTAATATTCCTGCTTCAGTCTGTCTCAACGTCGATCAAAAAAAAAAGAGAGAAAAATCACTCACTTCTCTTGGCTGAATAACTTGCAATTTTAAGAATAAATGCATATTTAAATGTACACAGTAAAGACTATGGAAGGTTTTTATTTGTACATTTCATTACTTTATACAATTTATGTATTTCTGTGCTTGAAATTTTTCAGGCATTTCATTTGTGTCTGTTCTATTGTATACTTTGTCCTATTGCTTGCAATTAGCTTCTTCGTTCTCATTTTAATCACTGACTGTTTACTTGTTTTCAGTAAGCTTGAGAGTTGAGACAGTTGTCAGATTTTTATCATTGAAACTCGTGTGTAGGACTAATTTCTTATGCATTTCATCCCAAGCCTGTTACTAATTCCAAAACATCATTTTAGAGCTTGTAACAGAGGCTTGAGCGAATGATATGCAGATTTATGCTGTTATATAAGAGAGATGCAGACTATTGCAGTTATTACAGCAAGAGATTGATTAAGCAATGTGTGAATTACCTGAATCTGTGCGTCTCTCAACGGCGTTCAACAGGAGCCTTTCTACGATTAGCAGAACAGTAATGCCTGGTTCAGATTACACGATTTTTTGTCTGTTACGATAGTCACTGTGTCAGATTACACGATTTTGACTCCTAAAAATCTTGTCATGTCGTGGACAAGAAACATGTCAGACTACACGTTGTTTTCCGACCAGTCATCGCGAGCCGTCTCACACACTCATTCACTCGCTCACTCACATAGCCTACACGCACTCACACACGCACTCACTCACACACACACACACACACACTCACATACACACTCACTCACTCACATACACGCACTCTCTCTCACACACACACACTCACACATGCTCTCTCACTCACACACTCACTCTCGCGCACACAGTCACACACACTGGCTCACTCACTCACTTTTGCGAACACACACACTGACTCACTCTCCCACTCACTCACTCACTCTCCCACTCACTCACTCACTCTCCCACTCACTCACTCACTCTCCCACTCACTCACTCACTCTCCCACTCACTCACTCACTCTCCCACTCACTCACTCACTCTCCCACTCACTCACTCACTCACTCTCCCACTCACTCACTCACTCACTCTCCCACTCACTCACTCTCCCTCTCACTCACTCACTCACTCTCCCACTCACTCTCCCACTCACTCTCCCACTCACTCTCCCACTCACTCTCCCACTCACTCTCCCACTCACTCTCCCACTCACTCTCCCACTCACTCACTCTCCCACTCACTCTCCCACTCACTCTCCCACTCACTCACCCACTCACTCACCCACTCACTCACCCACTCACTCACTCACCCACTCACTCACTCACTCTCCCACTCACTCACTCACTCTCCCACTCACTCACTCACTCTCCCACTCTCCCACTCACTCACTCACTCTCCCACTCACTCACTCACTCTCCCACTCACTCACTCACTGACTCGTGAACACACACTCTCCCTTACTCACTCGCGCGCCGTCGTCGTGGAGGACCGTTAAAAAATTAAACATGCTAGTCTTTTTGTCCTGATGTCGTGAAGCATCGCAGACGCGACGTAGGTTGTCGCCCACTATGACACACTATGCGAGATGAAACGATCGAATCTTGCGTCCCGACGCCCGTTGTCGTTTGCGAATCCCCATGACACCCTACGTCAAACGGATCGTGCCAAAATCGGGCTAAAATCGTGTAATCTGAACCAGGCATAAGTTTAACTGCTTCAAGAACAGTGATGTTACTACCTCACAACTGAGAAATGATGCATAGCTTTTCAGCTGCAAAACTATTTTACTAATACTGTCTGTCTGTCTGTGTATTTGTATGGGAGAGAGAGAGCATACTTTCAAGAGATAAATGTAATTTAGTGGGAAAATATGGAAATAGTTTGCCATTTGTATTATTGTTTGTTATTTTGTTATATCCATTTGCATGGTCAATGTCTTTGTGGTTTCTTCTGCTGTTGTAGGCTGCGAGGACCTTTGAAATAAGAGAAATCATTTGCCGAAGTGATATGAAACTGTACTGTGGTCAAGACCTGCCTGGAGCTACTTTAGCTGTGCCGTTACCAGAAAATAAAGGTTAGTCAACCGTGCTGAGAATTCTGGGCCGAAAATCCTGCCGTGCCATACCAGTCTAAAGTGGAAATATAACTGGAACCATTCGGCCCGACGGTGGAAAAGCGGCTTTAGAATGTTTGTCAACCAAACAGAATCAAGCATTCAACAGCCCTGAAACACAAATTTAAAGGGGTCATGAACTGACTTTTTAAATTTTTTTTATATTGTTGTCTGAGGTCAACTTATGACGTTCGCTTGGTTTTTACATTCAAAAACATCAAAATGAATAAGCCCTGGTTTTATGGGCGTGCCGCACTGAAGACTTGGAAGTAAACGCCCACTGCTATGATTGGATAACCGTTTTGCATATTATAATGAGTTTCATGTAATGTGTGAATCGGTGGGCGGGGCTAAACAGACAGTGTTGAAGGAGGCGTTGATCTTCTTCTGCGGAGGCGGGGTTTGAAACCCTTTGACCGTCATAAATCCCCACTTTGAAAAACCTGTCGTTCGCTGTGCCTGGTGTCAATAAAAGCTTTTATTGGATTAACAAGTGACTTTTCAGTTCTGAAACTTACAGGATATTCTTATAGTATGATGATGACCTCTTATATGTCAAAAGCTCAAAGAAAATTTGATTTCTCAGTTCATCACCCCTTTAAAGAATTAACTCAAAAGAACATTTGTTTTTTGAATCAAACATCTCTAAAGGTAAACAAAGCAAAGGTTTTAAAAATTCTGACTGACAAGGAATGAACCGCATCTCATTTATCTGGTACAATGTGCTCCTGGAAGACAGACATACCTGGGTTTAAACTCAAAGGACGATCTGAATCTCTAGGGAAGATATCAAGGCAACTGACAAAGCCTGTTATGTAAATAGATTTCATTATTGCATATACACGGCTGTGTTTGTGCATTATGAGGATTCCTAACAACAGGAAAACCACTACAGAGAAGAACAAATAGAGCCTGAATCAGTCTGCCTTAAATAATGCACTAATATCATCTCATAACCCGCCACCATGAACCAAACGTTAAAGCCAGACTAAACCATCCAAACATGCTGTGCAGGAGGAAGGTGAAAATCACAAAGAGGAGGCAGAGACTCTCCACCCCTCCATCACCCCATCCATCACCCCATCCATCCATAAAGCATGAGCTGAGATCTCAGCAGGAGGCAGATACACACACGCATACACACACACACAGCACCTGCTACGGCTGGGAGATGCTCTTTATACTATAGCGATGGGGGGGGGGGGTTTGATTCACTGGGACCTCATTATACTTTTTCAAATCGAGCAGATCATTAATTTGTACTGAAAGCATAACTGGATCAAACAATCACAGAAAAATGCCGATCGCCACATTAAACTCAGGTTTCACTCACCTTGAGTAGTAAAAGAATGACTTTGCAGTCGTTCGTGGACAAATGGATTACTTGATGAGAACTGATAAACATTTGTTAGGAGTCACAAAAAGGATTTTGGCTAAAGGCACCAGGATAATGATAAAAAAAATAATAAAAAAAGAAATACTAGAGATGCACTGATATGAAAATTATGGCCGGTACAGATAATTTTTTATATTTGAGGGCCGAAACCTGATATATTGGCAGATAAATCTAAATCCAATGTTATATATATATATAATTTGAGACCCTGATTACAAAAACAAAAGTCTCACCATTAAAAGCCGTGTCCCAAGCACACAATTATGATGTTCTCATTACGTTATGCATCCTATATGACAGACTTGCGCTACACGTTGCACTTCAATGTATTTTCCTTTTCAAAGTGATATTTCACTCAGTCATATTTCAAGCATTTCAAAACCATCATGGCGAACAGTGCGCATCTGAAGCGTCTCAGCAGAAGGAAATAGAAACATTTTTTAATCAGCTTTAATATATCGGCCACATTTTCTTATTGGGCCGATAACAGTAACATTTAAAATTAACATAATTGCCCGATACGGATAAGGTGGCCGAAAAATTGTGCATCTTTAATAAATACATTTATTGACTGTCTATCAGGAGTTAATGTATAGGTTAAAATAAACATTTTCAACAAACAAGTTACAATTTAAGTTTTTAATTGCCAACACACACACACACACACGTGTATGTATATTAGTAGCCAAACAAATGAATTTTGAGCTAAGCAGAACACAAAATATTAATAATGACATGGAAATGTCCATAATTAAGATTGTATTCATTTCAAAAGGCACTAAAAATTTAATATATATTTTTAAAAGGCGTTCTCATTGGCACGGTTTCAACATCCACAGCATTAAGACTGGACTAATCGAGAATGGAGCTTGTCGACTATTTTCATTACTGATTTTTTATCAAAGACTATATAGAATAACACAAGACTCGTATTGTTTTGAATGGGGAAAATTGCAACGCTCAATATGGCGGAATAAGTCCCGCCTTCTAAATCAGAGCCAATCGCCGACTGGTAAAGTCATGGCGTCACTGCAGCTGCCGTTAGAAGCTCCAGTTCCTATAGAAACAGTCAGACGCGCGCTTCCACTGCGCATTAGCTTGATCCAGCCTGAAAAATGTCATTTTCTGTCATGAATCGAGCATTTAGACACTAAATTTATGAAACAGTTGTTGTCTGATTTCATTGGTGATTTCAAACATGAAATTTAATCGTAAGCTTGGCGAACAGTTTTGGAGAATTTGATGTTTCCCCATTTAAAGAGACAGGAGCTGCACTTGCACGCCCGCGTTTCAAAGATGGCTGCTGAGTGAAATGACTTGTCTTAAAGGGACTTTGTTTTTATCACTTGGTCATTGAAGTCCTAATTCTAATTATTTGAAAAGGGACAAAGGTCAAAACATCCCTATGTCACACTGGGACTGACTTTTGTAATAATTTGTAATAAAACAACAAATTCCAACAGTCCAGGAATATGAAGGATCTCTCCCAGTAGCCACGATGGTAAGAGCTTGCAGTCGCTCCTGGGGGAGGGTAGACCTCTGGGCTCGGGTTGCACAGTTCAGGACGTAAGGGGAAGCACATCCTCAGGATTTCATGTTAGAGTCACAATAGCATCTCCTTCACCTGAACACGCAGTGCCTCACTTCCTTTGGTCCTTTCTTTTCGGGGTCTAGCAAACAAACATGTTCCCCAAGAAATGGACAATAGCCTGACTGTGGATTAAATGCTTAGGTGCTTTACTTTTATTAAATTATAATATATTACCTTTCATGTAGTGTGTAATAAAGCTGATTGTGAGAGTAATAGATCTACAAAGTTTCAAAGTGCATGATAAATTAAGTTATTGTCTCCGAAATGAAAGAAGCAATTCTGAACTGCCTGGAACAAGGCGTCAGTAATTCCATTCTTACTTCCTGTTCGAACCTACATAGGTTTGTAACTAGGGCTGGGACGGTATGGATTTTTTCTTACCGCGGTTGAAAAGCAAGAAATTCCCGCGGTATAGCGGTAAACCGCTTTAAATCACCCCAACTCAGGCTCGAATTGATATGGTCCAACCGACGCCATCGTTACGGTTTGTTTTACTGTGTATCAAGTGATGAGGAAGATCCGTAGCTGAAATTCAGATATATTAATGAGCGATTTGTTTCTGACATGTGCTGTAAGCGGTCAACCAATCACAATAGACTGGGTTATCTGACCAATCAGAGAAGAGTAGACCAATCACAACAGACTGAGCCATCTGACCAATCAGAGTAGAGTAGACCAATCACAACAGACTGACCACCTGACCAATCACAACTGACTGAGCCATCTGACCAATCAGAGCAGAGTAGACCAATCACAACAGACTGACCACCTGACCAATCAGAGCAGAGTAGACCAATCACAACTGACTGGGCCATCTGACCAATCAGAGCAGAGTAGACCAATCACAACTTACTGAGCCATCTGACCAATCACAACTGACTGAGCCATCTGACCAATCAGAGCAGAGTAGACCAATCACAACTGACTGAGCCATCTGACCAATCAGAGCAGAGTAGACCAATCACAAAAGACTGGGCCATCTGACCAATCAGAGCAGAGTAGACCAATCACAACAGACTGAGCAATCTGACCAATCAGAGCAGAGTAGACCAATCACAACAGACTGAGCCATCTGACCAATCAGAGCAGAGTAGACCAATCACAACAGACTGACCACCTGACCAATCAGAGCAGAGTAGACCAATCACAACTGACTGGGCCATCTGACCAATCAGAGCAGAGTAGACCAATCACAACTTACTGAGCCATCTGACCAATCACAACTGACTGAGCCATCTGACCAATCAGAGCAGAGTAGACCAATCACAACTGACTGAGCCATCTGACCAATCAGAGCAGAGTAGACCAATCACAAAAGACTGGGCCATCTGACCAATCAGAGCAGAGTAGACCAATCACAACAGACTGAGCAATCTGACCAATCAGAGCAGAGTAGACCAATCACAACAGACTGACCACCTGACCAATCAGAGCAGAGTAGACCAATCACAAAAGACTGGGCCATCTGACCAATCAGAGCAGAGTCGGCTCTCAGAAAGGAGGGGTTTAGAGACTGGATCCACTCAAATGAGAGTGTTTTTGACCTTGAATGGATAATAGGGGCATTTTAAAAGCCCTCTCTATAAAGCAAAGTCTGCTACAGCATCCCAGCAGCATCTTTGAGGTGTTAGGATATCAGAGTTTACGTGGGACCCTGCTGATTCAGTATTACTCCAGCGCGGTGCTCGAGGAGCTGAGCAAGGCACCGGTGTAGAGTTACATAAGCTCGGCTGCCAGGCATTTTAATCAGCCGACTGCTTTTCAGACGTCATACGATAACAGCGCTAAGTGAACATCCTGGAAACGCTTGTGGTCAGAGTGCCACCTTTCCTGAAGTGCTGATTCATCACTGAGACACGAACTCAGCTGGAGGACATGTGCGGAGAAGCACGGTCTGCATATTTCTGTCCCAGATACAGCACAGGAAGAACACTTATACACAGCAAACAAGACTTGCACACACATCCCTGCATTTACCAGCGGAGATATAGGCTTACACAGAGGTTTACAGAGAAGCTCGTATAGATGCTAGCTGTGCTGTGCGCTGAATTATTGATCGGCTGCCGCCGCCGCCCTTTTCCGGCCCAACATGCCCCTGAACTACATACTCAACTATATCATTACAAACACACCCGCTTGATCAGTAAAAACACAGATGTGTTACTACGCTACTAACGTATCATCATTTAATGTATTGGCTTAGGACATGGTGGAGGTGATAGTGCAGTTCACTGTAATACAGTTCTCTACACAGAAATGTAAATGTAATGAAATGTAATCAGTTGTAATGGCAGTCAAATGAGGCTTTTTCCAGTTCAGTTGACTGTGAGAAGCATTTGCCTTGATACTAATCTGCAGTCTCCACAGTATTTAATCATGTCACTGCATAATTACATTTCTTTTAGCAGATTAAAAAAGCTTTGCAATGTCAAAATTCTAGCAAACATAAGAATATCATCATCAAATCAGTGATTAGCATTTTTCCACTACCGGTCAAATGTTTGGAATAATTATGTGTTTTTTTCTTATGCTCACCAAGGCTGCATTTATTCAGTAAGAACAGTTATATTGTGAAATATTATTCCAATTTAAAAAGAACAGTTTTCTATTTGAATATATATTAAAATGTAATTTACTCTTGTGATGCACAGCTGAATTTTAGCATCCAGTGTTACATGACCCTGCAGAATAGGGCTGCAGGATATATTGTTTTACCATCGATATATCATGATGTGTGCTGTCAAGTATAGGATTATAGTTGATCCGTACGGACCAGGCACCACAACTCAAATCGCAAGAAAACGTGTATCATTATGGATCTGTGCATTCAGTCTTAAAGGGGTGGTTGATTATGATTTCACTTTTCTAACTTTGGTTAGTGTGTAATGTTGCTGTTTGAGCTTAAACAACATCTGCAAAGTTACAACGCTCAAAGTTCAAAGCAAAGGGAGATATTTGCTTTTAAAGAAACAGTTTAAGGACTACAACAAACGGCTGGTCGGGACTAGAGGACATTCCTCCCGAGTTAGTGACATCACTAACCCTAACATTTACATAAACCCCGCCCCCTGAACACGATTTATAGATTATCAAGACAGAATATGCTAATCAATGACTTGAAGATAGTTAACTCCACATCAGCTGCATAAATTCTTCAACTAACCATTCAGAAATGTCCTGTTGCTTCTACATGTTGTCACTTCTTCTTGAGTCTCTCCATTGTCTGACTCCGGTTTGAACATAAAAGGCTAAAAGTTTTTGAAATTTTCAGTGCATGTCTGTGTGAGGTAAAAGCACACAAGCTGTTGAAGCTCCGCCCCCTGTGCCGGGAGCAGCAGCTCATTTGCATTTAAAGGGCCAGACACAAAACGGTGCATTTTTGCTAACCCTCAAAAACTGACAATTTTAACATGCTATATAAAAATATCTGTGGGGTATTTGAGCTAAAACTTCACATAAACACTCTGGGGACATCAGAGACTTATTTTACATCTTGTTAAAAGGGCATTATACAACCCCTTTAAAGTGACAGCAGCCTAATATTCCTGCTGCTGTCTATGTCAATGTTAATCAAACATCAAAATAAAAAAGAGAAAGTTAATTTTGTAGCTTTAAAAAACAACTATGCAATGTCATTTTACATTTGATTATTCAATTCCTTAAGGCCATTTGTATCTTTGTTCTATTGTATTAATCTATGCTTGTAATTTTCCATGCAGATTCACTCCCATACAAAATCATCCCAATCATTTTAGAATTATTAATTATTTCCAAAAAGAGCTATACAAGTCATCTGGGAATTTTCTTTTCATATTGCAATTTTTATATTACTTCAGAAATCATCCTTATATGCCGATTTGCTGTTCAAGAAACATTTCTGAATATTTCAAATAAATGCTGTTTATTTAAATCTTCTGTTCATCAAAAAAATAAAGTACTGTAACTGTGCTTTCCTCAAAAATATTGAGAGGCCAGTATTTGAGGACTATATGCAGCATGGGCCAAAATCTGTATTTTAAAAAGCACTGGAAGATATCAAAAGAAAATGTGCTTGTTAGCATAACCCCGGAGAAATGATTGACACCCAAATGTATGCAGCAGCAGCTAATGCTGAATCCCCCTCCAGATGATCTAGCTATCCATTAAATGCAAACACAAGAAACTGGGTCTACATGTCACGGCACCTTCTTGCTGACGCAGCTGCTGCTGAGGATCTATATCGTGCTAATAAATAGAGTATGAGGATGTTGACTAAGGAATGACTGTGCGTGAATCTTAAGAGAGTCTAAGGCCACGCCCCCTGGCCTGTCATCATCCAGACACTGAACATATAATTTGCATTGTCACCAGGGCAACACCGCGTGACGCTCGAGCCGCCACTTCCCGAATCAAAGTGCAATGTGAAGTGATCAAGCCCGGCAGCCATTGAAGGTGCAGACGAATGTTTTACCACCAGTTTTGCCTCAATATGATAAAAAAAAGCTACAAGATAGTGAGATTAACAGCATGAACACATCACATTTAGAAGTCAAGAATACAATAGCCACCGTCACTTTTTCAATGACGTACTACTCGCATTGACGGGAATATCCGATTCACAACAGATTTATTTCCACATATGAATGAGGCCTGAAACCAATCAGAGAATATCGGAATCCATGTGCTTTTTTCCCTGCTTACACGTTCATGGGTCGTAGCCGATCTGTGAACGTGAAAGGAAAAAACTAATTCGGAATTGCATCACTTGAACCATGCAATGTAAATGCAGCTGCACTAAGAATGAACAATACTTCTAAAGCATTTATTAATCTTAGTTAATTTTACATTTTTATTGTCAGTGCACAATGCACTCTGAACTAACATGAATGATCAAACAATGAACGACTGTATTTTTATTAACTAACATTATGTGTGTTTTAAAAAAATGTATTGCCATCTTGTTCTATCCAGCAATTTTTCATGCAATAAATTTACATATAAAGAGATATGGATGGAAACTCAACTAATGTTGAATCCCCAAAAGATTAGTCAGCATATCTTATCCATTTGCGCCTCACAGTCACACCTACTTGAAAATTGTTGGGGGGAAAATAGCAGCAGCAAAACAATGAGGTACAAATAGCTTACAAAAGCCATGACAATTATAGGGAACAAAAATCACAATGGGTTTGACATTTTGAGAGAGGCGGCACTTCACTGAGACAAATATACAAGGGAAAACCGCTGAAGAATTTCTTTGTTAAAGGCACTAAATATATTTTAACATGATCTGATCACTGCGGTTCTCAATTCATCAGCCATTGGGGCTGAGGAAAAACATTAATTCTGCAATTTTCATTTCAGTTTAATATATACGCCTCGGCTGCATAGTAAAACTAACCGTTCTGTAAGATCAAAACTGAAGCTATGACTCAACATGTCAGATACTCCAGAGGGGAAAAATCCTCAATCCAATACAAAGGAAACCTCCTCAGAAAGCCTGCTCGGGAAATGCTGGCTTCAAAGCAAGAAAAATAACAGTAAATCCCGGTCACAAAGCCTGAGTGCAGGACAAAACAAAGTCATGCACCTGCACATGAAGATTAAGGATAAATGTAGATGAGATTCAATGAGCAAACGCACTGACTGAACGAAAAAATATAAAACACAGCAGATGAAAATGCATGAAATGCATATTATCCAGGTAAATAAAAGGAGATAAACACAGGGTACAGCAGTGCTGGTGATGATTATAATCTTACCAGAACTGCCTAATGTTTTGTAGAACCGGTACTCCAAATGAAGCTGCGGGGCCCTCGATTTCACAGGTTCCTTTAGGAGTGTCAGACAAAAACAGTTCAATTAAAAACCTTTTATTTGTTTGCATTGAAGTTCATTCAAAATTAGGGTTGGGATTCGGAAATTGATTGCAATTCTGGAATCTGATACTTGAGGTCAGGAATCGGATACTTGTTATAAAATTAACATTTTGATTCGGCTTATCGATTCCGGTGTGAGCATTTCAATGTGATTTTAAACAATTCAAGAGCAAGACGACGTGAAAGAGCTCAATTCGGCACTTGTGTGCGCTGCGCACACATCCGAAGCTTGAGCACAGAAAGCCGCCTCATATAGTGCACAAATACTGAATTGAGTTCTCTTTAATGTCTTCTAGCACTTGAACGGACAAATACACACAAAATCATGTCAAAATATCCCTGTAAACATGTTTATGTCGTACGTGGACGTAAACAGTTGAGAAAGAAAATGCATGTGTATCAGCATATTGGATTCGTGCATTCAGTCTTAAAGTGACAGCAGCCTAATATTCCTGCTTCAGTCTGTCATTAATGTTACATAAAAAAAAAAAAAAACACTTACTGATCTTGACTGATTCACTTTTGTAACTTTAATAAGGATTAACCTATATTTTATATATTTATAATTAATTGTTATAATACAATATGGTACTGTAAAGTTAAAGGGATACTCCACTTTTTTTGGAAATAGGCTCATTTTACAACTCCCCCAGAGTTAAACAGTTGAGTCTTACCGTTTTCGAATCCAATCAGCCGAACTCCGGGTCTGGCAGTACCACTTTTAGCATAGCTTAGCATAGATCATTGAATCGGACAGGACCATTAGCATGTCTCTCAAAAAAATGACCAAAGAGTTCCTATTTAAAACTTGACTTTTCTGTTGTTACATCGTGTACTAAGACCGACGGAAAATGAAAAGTTGCGATTTTCTAGGCTGATATGGCTAGGAACTATACTCTCATTCCTGCGTAAGAATCAAGAAACTTTGCTGCCGTACCATGAGTGCAGCAGGCGTAATGATATGACGCAGCGCCTGAAAATAGTCAACCTAATAGTCTACCGAGCTGGGGACTATTTTCAGGCGCTGCGTCATATCGCGACTTTTCATTTTCCGTCGGTCTTAGTACACAATGTAACTACAGAAGAGTCAAGTTTTAAATAGGAAAAATATCGAAACTCTTTGGTCATTTTTTTGAGAGAGATGCTAATGGTCCTGTCCGATTCAATGATCTATGCTAAGCTATGCTAAAAGTGGTACCGCCAGACCCGGAGTTCGGCTGAATGGATTCGAAAACAGTAAAACTCAATTGTTTAACTCTGGGGGAGTTGTAAAATGAGCCTATTTCCAAAAAAAGTGGAGTATCCCTTTAAACATTTTTTATATAATAATCAAAAAGACAGAATAAATTTGGTTGAATCTAAATGTTGTGTTGTTTTTTTTTTACTTATTGGAATCGAAACTGAATCAATAAGCAGAATCAGAATCACTAAAATTCAAACACCATCCAGCCCTATTCACAATATACAACAAACACTCCAACCAGCAAAACACATTTATTCATGCACATCTGAGGAATATATTCAGGTTCCTAAAATGTCTGTCTAAAATACATAATGCTTTCTTGCTCATAACATGACTTTGAACAATCCAAGGTTTTGATTCCATATCTGCATCACCTGATATAATCGATTGGTATAAAAAAAAATATATATATAAATGTACTTACCAACTTTATTGCAACGTACTCATTGGTATAGAGATTCTTTCCTACAAAAACAAAACAAACAAAGGGTGACCAGCTGAAATTAGACTGTTTGAACATGGATGCAATAAAATATGGGCTTTTCGGCCAATACTAATATTTTTTAATGATTGGAATTCTGCCTTTATTAGATATGAAATCTAGTGGAGATTTTGACAGGAAAGTGAAGGTATAGAGAAAGGGGTGGGGCTGGTATGGGACATGACCCAGGTCGGTTTTGAACTCTGGTCCCATTAGGACAACAGCAACAGCTAGAAAAAAAAAATAAATCTACCAATTTTGTCATCAATTCTATGAGTAAATTTAAAGAGGGTTCACTAATTCTTTTAGAAAAGAAATCCAAGGCGCTTCTTCCAGTCCAAAAAAAAAGTTAAGAAGCCTTTATTTAACATCGTAAATGTTCTTCCTTAAAATACATGGTGCATAAGTGAGTACACCCCTATGTTAAATTCCCATAGAGGCAGGCAGATTTTTATTTTTAAGTATTTTTTTTAAATTAATTTTTAGGATACTATGCATCCTGATAAAGTTCCCTTGGCCTTTGGAATTAAAATAGCCCCACATCATCACATAGCCTTCACCATACCTAGAGATTGGCATGGGGTACTTTCCATAAGATCATCTCTCAATGCAAATCAAACTAGCTTTTAGGCTAACTGAAATAAAACCATGCCAATCTCTAGGTATGGTGAAGGCTATGTGATGATGTGGGGCTATTTTAATTCCAAAGGCCAAGGGAACTTTATCAGGATGCATAGTATCCTAAAAATTAATTTAAAAAAAATACTTAAAAATAAAAATCTGCCTGCCTCTATGGGAATTTAACATAGGGGTGTACACACTTATGCACCATGTATTTTAAGGAAGAACATTTATTTATTTACGATACATTATTCATTCACAAAGAAAATTGGTGTCCTAAAAGGTTGGATTTTTCCTAATTTTTTTAATTAAGGCATTAAGTTCAATTTCCAAAATATGATTTTTTATTCCTCTTTTTAGTCAACTTTAGCATGGGTGTATTAACTTATGCATTGCACTGTATGTATATATATATATATATATATACACATACATATATAATATGGGCCAGCGGAAACTATTTTTTGGTGTTAAAAAAAAAAAACTACTGTCAGAATTTAAGATACACAGTGAAAAATTAGCACTGAAAAGGTACAGACAGGGTTATTTTTGCGGCTGACCTTATTGCATATGCATTTGTAGGAGTTTCCCTTTCAGACGCAAAATGTATTGAAGGAGAGTATTTAGATTAATCATGCAATGTGATTTACTAAGGTTTGCGCTAAGTCAATTTACTGGTATTTGCGCCATTATGTAACAATCGTCTTGAACCGGACACTAATTTGCGTTGCTCTTGGTAGATTGTGTTGGTCATTATGGAAATGATCCGACTGCGTATGTGTTCTTTAATTTGCGTGACGTCAGTAGTTCAAGCGCAGAACTTTCCGGTCCCATCAGCGTTTTTTTGGAATTGCGCTCTCGTGCTAATTTTTCCTGTTTAGTAAATCTATATGTATATGTAAACAAAACATTACAGAAGAAAAGATGGAAAGAACAGATTAGAAATGCCCTAGCATACAAAGAGTATAACATTTGAAGCTCTGGTATTATTAGCTTAAAATATCATCCTGATAAGGGCTTTTCACACTGCACTTAATCTCAGGTTATCGTCGTTCTAAACCCCCCATTTTAACCCCGGGTAAAGGAACGTTTCACACTAGTAAATTAGAAGCTGGGTTAGCACCAGATTTTACCCGGGGTTATGATGAAACCCTACTCCGGAGCAGGGTTAGCACCGCTGTTGCAGTGCATTGTGGTGCCAATGCAAGAGACCGTTTCATTCACATCACAAACATGCAAATAAGATTGTTAACCCAGAGTTTAGGAATGCACAGTGTGAAACGGCAGCGTACGAATACCCAGGATTCATTGTTAACCCCGGGTAAATTATGAGCAATGTAATACGTGAAGCAAGATAACCCAGGATTCCGTTTACCCAGGGTTTAGAATGACCCAGGGTTAACTAGTTCAAGTGTGAAATGCCCAATCGCACAGAAAACATATTGGCCAATACTGAGATGTTCCTGATATACTGTGCAGGCCAGGCTTGAATCTTTCCCTCTGTTCATTTGAGCCTCCCAACCCCAACCAGTTCAACTCAACCAATGGCGTGATTTTGGGGTGGAGATATCTAATAGATTGGGCAGGTTTGTTCTAGGAATCCTCTTTGAAAACATTAGTTTTGCAATTAAATTTTAGGACACTAATGCACACATTACACACATCAGATTTAAGGCTGTTTCACATGACCCAAGTCAATGTTCCCCAATGGATCGACTAATGATAGTGACTCAGGAAACTGCAGAGCTCCTTTGAGCAATGAACTTTACCCCATGTTGCTCCGTGGAGACTTTTGGGAACAATTAAAGGGATAGTTCACCCAAAAATGAAAATTAGCCTATGATTTACTCGCCCTGAAGCCATCCTAGGTGAATATGACATTCTTCTTTCAGACGAATACAATCGGAGATATATAAAAAAAATGTCCTGGCTCTTCCAAGCTTTATAATGGCAGTGAATGTTTTGTTTTTTTTTGCGCCAGAGTCGTTTCAAGTACTTTTATCATGAATAGATGCACTTTGATGGACTTCCAAAAAAATATACCCACTGACTCCCATTATAAAGCTTGGAAGAGCCAGGACATTTTTTTTGATACTTCCGATTGTATTCGTCTGAAAAAAGTAAGTCATATACACCTAGGATGGCTTCAGGGTGAGTAAATCATGGGCTAATTTTCATTTTTGGGTGAACTATCCCTTTAAGACACTAATGGCTTTCCTTACCGAGCTTCAGCTCTCCAAAGTTGCCACAGCCGATCTTCTTGCCAACTCTGAAGTTTGGTCCCACCATGAGGACCCCCGAGGACGAGGAGCTGGAGGGCCGCGAGTGCCCGCTGCGCCCCTGGGCCACTTTACTGCTCCTCACCGGCCTCTCACCCTCCTTCTCTCTGGGGTGATCCATGACTGCGGCGCCGGAGGCACAGAGATCCAGACGAACCAGGCCGGAGCCCAAAGCAGACAGCTCAGGCCAAAGGAAAACTCATGGGACGACGGCTGTTGGCACCGCTGCCGCTGAACCGTTCACTGCTGCCAGCACACTGAGGGGGGAAACATTCAATCTGAGTACGTTTGAGCACCATTACACCTCTGAAACAATCCAAATGTGTCATTATCTTACTAAATCATGTACAACATCATGAAATGAACACTGTATTATGAGAACAAGCACACAAAAGCTAAAAAATTTTCACTGCTTTCTTTTCCTCATGATTATTTTCTTCTTCCCCTTTGCAATCCGCTGTAATAGTATGAAAAAGGTCAACATATACTGCACATTTGTGGTCTGTTCTCCCGATTTAAATTTACGATATATGCCATTCATAATCCACTGGAATGCAGGAAGAATCTCTCTTTTTTTTCTCCCCAAATCCTCACGTCTCTTTCCAGGCTGGTTTTCACAGGTAAATACAATTTATTATATATCAAAATGACTGAAATCACTTTGAAATAGTATCACGCAATGCTGAAGTAAATATTTATATATATTTTTTTATTTATTAAGGCAACGTATGTTACATAATACAGATTACCACAAAGATATAAAACAGATTCACGCTTTTGGGGTTATTCATGGGCTGTTGAAAGTACCTTGTTGATGCTTTTACACTTGTAAATGTCCTTTTAATGTTCAATGGTTGAAGGGTGAGAAGAACAATGTAATGTCATTGTACACAGTTTAAAAATATATATTATTGCGTCCATAGAGCTAGTCTTTCACTGATTGTTTACAGCTTAACGGAAGCTACACCCATAATTTGCGCAAAGCATCATGGGGCGTAGGAATAATGTGGATAGCGCCACAGCTAAAGATATTATATTTTACCAGGGGGTATTCTGGTATAACACACTTGAGTTTCCTTTCATCAAGGGGTGGAATAATTGGTCAGCTGTAGATAAAAATCCACCAATTTTCATTCTAATCACGCATTCAGCCAACAGCACATTTGGGCAACAGTGAGAGCAAATGTATAATGCTAAATATGTGCCAACATTTAAACTTTTCTTAGAATAGAAAAGTGCCCTTTTTGTTGCATTTATCGCCCTTAAAAGCTGACGTATGTTGTGCCAATAATAATTGCAATACTTGTAAATAACTATTATTAGGGATGCACAGAAATTTTGGCTACCAAAAATGTTTGGCTGAAACAGCTATTTTCAATTTTGGAAATCAGTGACTGAAACAGACGTTTAATTAGCACTTATCCGATGGCGCGTTTTGACCGTGTTCAGTGTCTATTTCGTGCTCACAACGTGGATAAGCTACAACAGTTAAACATGTCAGCTGTGTGGACACCAGCTCTGGATTGATGATATTAATTAGCCTACTCGATTTCAATCGGTAATGATATGATTTCTTAAATCTAAAATCTCTTAGTCGGTGCCGTTTTCTGTTGATGCATGAACAAAACTTCACTAAACATCTGTTGCACGCCTGCTATCCAATAATCACAAAAAGCTTTATTACTTTTAATATGAAGCAAAGTCTCAACTTTAAAATTCTGTCGATTTTATTATGAAATTCAAGCAATAAATGTTAGATTTTTTGTATAATACATAATGTACACGAGTTGATTGTTTATATTAGTGTTGTTAAAAAAACAAGCTTTTGATACTTTATTTTAACCAATTCTTATTGCCTCGTTGTTATACTTTAAGTCATTTTAAAGGCTATTGTTCATTTAGGTCTAATTTTATTCCCACAAAAAAAAAAAAAAAAAAGTATCCGATTGACTCAATCGTCAAAATAATCGACCAATAACTCGATTACAAAAATAATCATTAGAGACAGCCCTAATTGCTTATTCGATTATGCGTTTTGGATGAGCTACGACAAGAAAACTTGTCAGAAGTGTGACACAAACGAAACAAATGCAACTGTAGCAATATCTAAAAATCTGTTTAGATGAAATCTAGAGTCAAAGGCTTGTTGCTCAAGAACTTTCCTATGACTGGTTTAATTTTCCACCTGAGAACACGACATCCTAAACAAGCAAAGTTTATTTATTCAGTTACCAAATTTTATTTCGGGGTTTCGGGCCAAACATACATGAGGGACTTTCCAGCAAATACGGTGCTTTTTGTTATGCACGCATGCAGAGCACATGATGTTGTTGTTTTCATAAATGTGGGCATGCAAGTCTGTTCACGGATGACAGATATGGGTCACTTACAATCTCAAAAACATCTGAGAAACAACAAAAGTCTGACACAGAATTATCGTGCATACAGACACAATCAAAGCAGATCTGGCTACATAAAACCCAACACAAAAAAAGGACCAAGAAACCTCAAAGTAAACAAATTGTTTAAGAAGAATACACATATTTTTATGAATCAAGCAAAGGTAAAGGCCTAAGTGTTTGTAACTGACCTATATCACATACAGATCTATTGTTCCTCATACATGCATCTCAGCCATGAGATCAACAATAGACAATAGTGGTTGAATTTAAACAAAAGATAAGCACATAAGTGTGCATACATACATACGTTTTGACGTGTTTCTAACGCCCAAGCACAGCATCATTATTGGTGATGCAGCACTAATGCAATACGCCGTATCCATTAGAAGACTCATCTCAAATCATTAACCTTTTGAAAAGAGATTAGCTCAGGAGGACGCCGGGCATCGGAGAGGGATTCCTATTGTGACAAGCGGAGGGGAAATGCTTCCCTGAACCCCTGAGTAAGACCCTTTATGGGTAAAATCTCCAATATCTAAATTCAAAACCAATGGTTGAGACAGAATAAGCGAATACAGAAGACAGACAATACAGAAACCTATTCGCACATAGATTGATTTAAGGCCAGTTCACATGACAAAAACAATATGTTTATTAGCAGTAAACTTGTTTATTAACATGCGCTGCTGTTGTCGTTTGATGCTACAAATGCTTTAAGGCCAGTTCACGATAACTAACGATATAATGATAAATATAACATTTCTAGAAGTCCACTAAGGGTGCTCCAATTGACCGTTATCAGGCGATGATAGCTTTATATAAGCTAGTTTAATCAGTTGTCTCTATTGAAGGCCGATCAGAAGAACCAATCAGATGAAGCAAAACTCGAGAGACAATGCACAGCTAAAATTGCTTCACTATATTCACCAGTTCTACCGGGTGTCTGAATTGGATAATAAGGGCCCTTTCACACCTACCCTTGTTTGGTCCGGATTTTCTGACTTTTTTAGTTTGATCCGAATCAAAATTACAGGTGTGAATCCTCCCCCAGACCACGATCTGGATCAAACAGACGAAATTTGGTCAGACGAAAAGAGGTAGTCTCGGTCCGGATCAAACTGAACAAAGGTTTGGTTCGTTTCTAGTGTGAACGCATTTTCTGTATGGTTCGGACTTTCAGAACATTTACAGGAAGTTCCGGTGGTTCCCGCAGGATTGCTCGCTCTTCTCCTTCTTTCCTGCCGGCGACCATAAAATGTTTGCACAACGAGGACGTTCATTTGGTGGATGTGAACTAGCCTGGAGTATAGCTGGAGCTGCAGGGAGTGATGCCGTAATAATAACAGTATAGGGGCAACGATATGCGCCTGTTCATTCATTCTTGTGAAAGTTACTAGTGGTCGACCGATATATCGCCAAGGCCGATATATCGGCCGATATTTGGCATTTTTGAAATATCGGCATCGGCCGATAAGTTTTTCTGATTGGCCGATGTGTTGAAAGTGGGACTTTTATTTTGACGGCGCTCCGGACTTTTATTTTGACGGTCGGCGCTGAGAGAACACCAGCGCCAGAAGAGAACGGCAGCTCCTCAGATGATGTCAGATCAAACAGCGCTCACTCACTCACATTCTATTCTCCGTCTTCATTAATTTACGATCTCTGTCAGTCATATCTAATACTTTGTTAGACAGAACTGGTAAACAAAGTAAGTAAATGGTAACTTATGCCAAGTAAGTAAAGTAAAGCGTTTGCTTTTATATTATTTGTAACAGAAAAGGCAAACAATCAGGCTAAAATACTTTCTCATTTGCCGTCAACATTCAGCAAATGCGCATCTACGTAATTTAAACAAATCTCTGAATATCTAATAAACATTTAATTTCACAAACCTTGCAGATTTAATCAAATCCAGCTGTGATATCTTGTGAAGTGTGTGTTACTGTCAGCAAGTGACGGTCGGTCCGTGCGAAGTGAGTGAATGCGAACAGAAGATCAGCTTCACAGGAGACGCGATCGAAAAACTTTAAATCCTTCATTTTAAAATATGCTGATATATAACCAGTTGCCAACTGTGTCATATTCATATCATTTTCACTGTGCTGTATGTAAAATTAGCGTTATCTTGTCTTTATTTGAAAAAAATATGATTACCAGCACGAAATTACCAGAATACTGAGAGCCCTGTTACAGTTTACTTTCTTTTTATTCACATATTCATATATTTCTAAACAATTACTTTGTGAAAAATACTGTAATAGGATTGCAAATTTAAGAAGTTGCCATCTAAAGTATAAAAGCATGTTTATTTTAAAATTTTGTTTTAGAATTTATTAAATATTGATTAAAATAAATATATATATAAAAAATATCGGCTTTATATCGGCCACCCTGCTCTCCAAGATATCGGCATCGGCCATCAAAAAAACAATATCGGTCGACCACTAAAAGTTACCCAGCGAATTGACAAGCTGACGTCAGACGCACGTCCGTTTACAAACCAATCAATGTCAAGATGCAGCCCACAGAGATGATGACGACAGGACGCAAGTGTGTTAAGTAAAGTGCTTTAGTGCGCTCGCATAATTGCAACGTGATTTGGTTCGGACCTTGGTGCGGACTTTCAGGTGTGAAAAAGCCCTAATCTTTGTGGAGAGCGGAGACATCGCAACAACAGCGACAAACTAGAGCTGTGCGATTTTAGTGCATCGTCCAAATCAGCTAGATCATTGATTGTCGTAAAATACAGTTGACCGTTATTAAAATTGCATTATCCATTAAGATACTGTTCTCCAAGCGGCTTTCTGTGTGTATGCCCTGAGACGGAGAGGAACACGAACAAGCAAAGTGAACTTTGAGTGTTTAGGGTTCGCACCTAAACGGTTAAAAACACACATGCCCGGCTTGTAAGTATTCACTTAAACACTGTTGTATGTGTATCAGTGTATTGGATCCGTGCATTCGCTCTTAAAGTGACAGCAGCCTAATATTCCTGATGCCGTCTGTGTCATTAATGTTAATCAAACAACAAAAGACAAAGAGAAATCACTCACTGCTCTTTAGTAGATTGATTAATATATATTTAATTTACAGTGAAGACTATGCAGTGGTTTTACATTTGATTACTTTCTGTTAATGACTTTTTTTTCTTACAGGAATGCTATATTTGTTAATAAGCTATAAACTGTTCCTAATCACCTCTATATGTTACACATGTTGCTTGCCAATAAATAAACAGTTGTCAATTCATGAGACTCATCTCTTAATTTTTTATACTTTTATAATAGTTGGTGATCGGTAATATAGTTATCATTATAGTAACCGTATTTTGTGTGAACAAGTCTGGATTCTGATTCTGTCAATGATTTTATAATTATCATTAGACGGAAGAAAAATAGTTCTGAAAGTGATTCTGACCATATCGTTATCATTATAGCTGTGGTGTGAAATTCCATATTCTTATAAACATTAAAGTTAGCCGTAAAGATTGTTTCCCTAATATTATAAATCTGCATACAATTCATGACTGTAGTCAAACTACAAGTGCCATCGGTTACAAACTAAACATTCATATTTAACGAAAAGAATCATAATCTGATAATACTGACTGAAGAATCGGGACTGTATTAACAAATACCAATTAATATTTCCTAAACAAGGCCTCAAATAAATGTTCAATGAATGCGATGAGTGGTTGATATTCAAGCGAGATTATAAAATGAAGAGCTCACCCAAAAAACGAAATTCTGACATTAGCATTATGTTGATCAAAACATGTAGCCTATGACTTAATTTCTACAGTGAAAAACAAAAAGAGGTGTTATGTTACGAATTGGCAGCCACAAAAGTATTAAATAAAAAGATGCAATGAAAGTGAATAGCAACTAATGCTGAAATTCTGGCGTTAAGCTCTACAGAAAAACTAATACTGATAGAATTGTAATTTTTTGGGGGTGAACTAGCCCTTTAAATTCGCATCTTTCCCCAGAGTCTCAGACCTCTGATGTGTGTGAGTGTGTGTGTGTGTGTGTAATGGATTCTCTATAATAGTCCCTCAGTGAAGACAAAAACCTACTAAAAGTAATAATAATAAACGAAAACTTTAAATATTAAACAACACCTGTCTCCGTATATGTAATCTAATAAAATAAACGTAAGCCGAAATTGAAAGTAAATAAATAAATAAAGCCATCTTACGACATTGAATGAGCTTTTCCTCCTGCGGGCCAGAAACCTCAGTGTTCAATGTTCAGTCCTTTAACAGGAACGAGGAACACGATATTACACAAATCACCTGCCAGCCTATCTGTAGCATCAATATATTTAACTGATTTCTTGATATTCAATCGAGCTGGTCAGATATCGATTCATATCACATCCAAACAGCGAGCAGAGATGGAGTTATTCATTTCTGTCGCTAATATATGAGCCACAGGGCGAGTCGTGATGCGCAGTTATTGTACAAACACTGAATACAGATCACAGCCTCCATCGATCAATCAAGATTACCGTTAATTATAAACGGGATTAGCTAACCAATGTGAACTAATGGAGCTAACAGCCTGACAAACACCTTTAGCTCGTTAGCTGTAGCAGCCTTATTATTTCTTTCACTCACTTCCACGATGAACTTCGCCAGAGGCTTCAGAGGGGAGATGAATAGTGAGATACCAGCGTATGTAGATTATATTACGCCTTTTCTGAATAAATTCAGTGTTGATATCCCGCTACCCGCTTTTCCTCCTTTCTTTAGTGTTCCTCAAGTAACGTGAACCTTTCGCTGCTGTCGCCAATGACTTCCGCTCTCGGACTCTGAGGAGATTTCAAAACAAAAGTCCCTGCGATTCGATCACTAGGGTCATTTCTGTTAGGTAGTAACGTACATTTTGAATTTTGTAACGTTTAAACAACTGATTTGTCAGTTTTGCCTTTTTTAAAGAAAAGGGTATACCAGACTTTCAGAAATATGCTCTGTTAGAGCTCAGGTACTTAAGCTTAAATAAATATCTAGCGTGATTATTTACACTGTGTCAATGAACAGGATGTTTAACAGGATGGAATGAAGCGCTAAAATAGTTAGCCACGATGAGGATGTTAACATGAAATCATCTTATACAATTTTAAAAATATTATTTCTCCACGATTTTTGTCATTTTGTGAGGATGAGATTTGTTTTTAAATGATCAGGATAAGTTAAAATTATAAAAAAAAAGAGACAAACCAACGTGACAAAACATTACACAATTGATAAAAATCTGTTGCTAAATAGCATTTAAACAATTCTAATTTCGACCTGTATTTTGCTAATTAAAGGGATATTACAAAAGACTACAAGGATGAAACTGCTTGATACACTAATGTGATTTGTGTTTTTGATTTTTTTTTTTAAACCCAATATATTAAGACTTGTATGGTGGGATCATTAAAATGATCTGTACAACTAAGCACATTCCTGAAGAATTAATTAGGCCTTATGTGTATATGAGTTTAATAATAGACATGCATATGAACTTGAACAACTTACTCCTGATAAACTACACTGGGATGATGAACACATAAACTGTCATACCCTGTCATAATCTCATCTATTATCTCTTGTTATTAGCAGCACTTGAGTTTAAATCACTGGAGACATTACATGAAGAGACCCAAACAGGACAGACTTTTATTAGTGGCTTCTCTACAAGTTATAATGTTGTGTGTAGCACCTCCTGGTGGATTTGTTCTAAATATTAAGAAATGGCGCATATGAATAAAGAGTTTTTTTATTTTATTTTTTTTATTTTATTTTTTTACATAACTCACACATCCAAATTGACTACAATTAAAATGTTAGGGCAGCGCAAACACTTACTTTTTAATGCTACGTTTACATGACAGCGAACGAACCGGAAACGTGTTCCCTTTGCGTTTTCCGTGTACACAGCACAGCAGCGTGCATTGAGAAGAAGGTCCTTTGCGATGTCGATTCATAACTTGTCATGGCGAAAGGAAGTAGTTTGATGCGCGAAGAAATGCAACTTGAAAACGTGCCTGCTTATGAATTCATTAACGTCAACTCAAACGAGTTTCATATTGGCACGTTTAGAGATTTATGGCTGGATGCGTTAAATCCGGAGGTGTATTCATACTGTAACACAGCTCCAGAGATCGAGGATGTGGAGTTCATTGAAGAAATGGGCATTGAGCCCAAGACATTGAAGGAACTCAAAAGCATCTGCAGTGTTGATTCCCTGAGAAGTGGACACGAAGACGCAGACAATGTGCCATCAGATCCTCATCTATCCACACTGAAATTACGCAAGAGAAGACAAGATTATAAAGAAACACTGACCAGAGACACTGTTGACCGACATGAAGTCTACGCCAATGAAATGGAGATGATATCTGTGGGCAAGAAGCCTGATAACCCCAGAGACCTGATCCCTGAAGGAGAACTCATATTGACCTTCAACATTATGTATCCCATTCTGTTTCAGCGGTTCAAGTATGTGAGGGCATATCAGACTCTGCATGTGTTGGGCTCTCAGAGGCTGAGTGATCTTAGAGATGCGATCTGCTGCGTCAGTGACCTGCAGGTGTTTGGAGAGTTCAGCAACACTCCAGACATGGTACCACAGTTCATCAGCAAGGATCATTACAAGTCTGCTTTCTTTTTCTTCAATGGCACATTCTTCAATGACACACGGTTCCCAGAATGTCAAGACATCAGCATGACCACGCAAGAATGGGCCAGAACCAGAGACTTCCCAGACTTCAAGACTGCTAAGATGGAGGACACGTCTTTCTATGACCTGAAGATGAAAGTTGGGTTTCCATATTTATACACTCACCAGGGTGATTGTGAGCATGTTGTTATCCTCACTGACGTCAGACTGGTCCATCAGGATGACTGTTTGGACTTGAAGCTCTACCCGCTCATCACTCACAAGCATAGAGTCGTGACTCGGAAGTGTTCTGTGTGTCATCTCTATATCAGCAGGTGGATAACAACCAGTGATGCTCTTGCCCCTACGGACCCCTGCCTGTTTTGTGACCAGTGCTTTCGAATGTTTCACTACGACGACAAAGGGAACAAACTAGGAGATTTCCTGGCCTATGCCTATGTTGATCCAGGCACGTTTAATTGATCCCACTGTACAGTGTTTAGACTATACAGTAATAAAGTGTTCTTTAAGTGGTATTAAACCAAATTCTATTATTTGTAAATGTAATTGACATTTTCCATATATTCACCACTGTATCTAAATAAAAACAAAATCTGGTTTCAAAAAGTGTTTTGTATGCTGCACATCAGTAGCTACCATAATAAATATTTTAACTGAAAGAAAAAAGTAACTCGTTTTTTTTTTTTTGTAATTTGATCCAAATGTCATATAATACGAAGTATAGTGTTATAAATGTACATACATTAAAAAAATTAAAATGCAGGATTTACGATGCTCATGACCGTTACAACGCGTCATCACAGGTCAGTTAGTATAAATAAATAAATATTAAATAATAAATATTTTAACTGAGAGAAAAAAAGCAGCGTAAAGTAACTAGGTTTTTTTTCTTGTAATTTGATCCAAATCTCATGTGATACAAAGTATAGTGTTATAAATGTACATACATTAAAAAAATATATATATATAAAAAACTTTGCAGGATTTACGATGCTCGTGACCGTTACAACGCGTCATCACAGGTCAGTTAGTATAAATAAATAAATATTAAATAATAAATATTTTAACTGAGAGAAAAAAAGCAGCGTAAAGTAACTAGGTTTTTTTTTTTTCTTGTACTTTGATCCAAATCTCATATGATACAAAGTATAGTGTTATAAATGTACATACATTAAAAAAATTAAAATATAAAAAACTGCAGGATTTACGATGCTCGTGACCGTTACAACGCGTCATCACAGGTCAGTTAGTTCAGTTGAGAACGAATATCCTCTTCTCGGTCTACAGACGGCGCTGTTGCTCTTATCACTATTAGTGACTGTACACATCCCAAATATAATTTTTATTCTTAGTAATACTTTAATAATCGCATTGTAATAAGCAGTATTTACTTAGCGCAGAAGATACAAGTATACAAACCCCTACAAGTGCAAGTAGTACTAAAATATTCCGCCGTTTGTTGTAACTTACTTTGAACCTGAAAGGGTTAATCCGTGTAATTGGATCAATGGGCATAATGCGGAGCCCCGGCATCTAATTTCATCCGTGAAGACTCTCATACACGCTTGCTCAGTGCTATAGCTGGAATAAACGTAATGAGCTACTGTTAATGATGAGCCTGTTTGCTAAAAACAACCTGTTGAAAGTGTTTCTCCATGATCCTGCCTCCTGGTAAATGTTTATGGGAGATATTATTTCGCCGCTCGGTTGCCATGGCAGAAGAAAGGGAAGGAGTCTGAGCGAGCGAGCGGTGTCAACTTTTATTCACATGGCGTTTTTCTCGCTCTTGAACGCAGTCTGCATGTAAATGTACTGGAGATAAACCGCTTCACATCACATTCACAGTGAGGAGGAACTCCAGGAGAGTTTGACGACGCGGGACACCGAGTGCATAACTGGAGAAGATCAAAACAACAACGAGTAAGTGGATTTCGATGTTTCAATAGGTTACTGTGGCATCGCTATGGCGATTAAGCCATGAACTGTGTTTGTAAAGGGTTTCGATCCAGAATATAAGGCACGATAAACAAGCCAGCAACAAGTTTTGTAACGTATTTATCTAGGGGAAAATGTGTTGTGTGCCAGTCGAAGTTTGTCCAACATCCGTTTCCTTTGACATTGAAGTCATACAAACGCCTTGAAATGTGATGAGGCTTCAGTCTTTTGCTATTTGAAGAAAGTGGAGAAGTCTGTAGACTGCTGATATTACAGGTATTGTGATTATAATGGGTGTCTTTTTAAATATGGGCACATTGGGCCTGTTGGTTTTTTAAAAAGAAGCTCTTAAAACACCCTTTTCGTTAGTTTAATTTCTCTACTAACAGGAGAAGCTAGTATTTTATATGTTCTGAATATGCTAAATACAGTTAAATAATATAACTTTTTTTTTAACATCACGTTTATATCTCAAGCACTGCTGTTCACTGTCACTGTCTCTTGGTAAACGTTACATTCAACATTTTCATAGAAAAACGTTGGGTTAGAAAATTGTTGTTTGTGTTGGAAATGGAGCAAAAGTTATATTGATATCATTTTCACATTAAATATAGACTTTTTTCACTAACTGTTAAGATCATCATAGTTTTTAATGGATATATAATTTAAAAATTCTGGGTTTGGGGGTTGGGGCGATTGTTAGTTTTAATCAAAACCAACCCATTGGATATAAAAGTGGGACTTCAAAAGTTGGATAAAATCAAAAAAAAAAAAAAAAAAAAAAATTGCCATTACTATCACAACTTAAAATTGAGCAGTTTTTGTTGAGAGAACTCAAATTTCCAAATTGACTAAAATTATGGCAGTGCAGACACTTACTATTTAAGGGTTCGTTTACACAATAACGAATGATGCACTGAAACCGGAAAAGTTTAAGTTGTTAATTTTAATAAAAATAAAAAAAATAATAAAAAAAAACCCATTGCACATAAAAGTGGGACTTCAAAAGTTGAAGAAACACCCACACAAATATGTTCTGAATGTAGCATTATCTGTAAATATATACATTGGGATTTGTACAGTTTGTGCCTGTCAGTGTCAAACAGGATCAAGGTTCAGGAGAAATCGTTTGTTTTGCCTTCTCACACCAGATTGCAGATGAATGGGAATGGGCTGTTAGAATATTTTTCTCAATATAGTCTAGTATTTTAGCAATTCAACTACTTCTCCTTCAATCCTCAACACGAATCCTCATTTTTTTTATCTCAAACTGTATCTCAGATGAAGGATGTTAGAGTGCCTGACAGTTTGACTGCAGGTTGCTTTCGATAAAAGGTATTTGCAAAATGTCAAAGTGCAGTAACAGTTAAATCAGAGATTAGCCTGTGAGTTTAGTTGCTGTGCTGTTTTGAATGAGGGCCAAGGGCTTCGTGCTCTTTAGTAATTGGGGTTCTGCACTTTTAGAGAAGAGAGTTGAATTGCAGATCCGCAAGTGCTCAGGTGATCCGATTCAGCTTTCTTTGTTGTGTTGTGTTCCCATGAATTCTTGTGCCTTATGTTGTATTTTATTGCTTTATTCAATCATGGAGAACCTTCATGGATCCCCACTGATCTTAAAGCCAGAATAGTTCACCCAAAATGAAAATTATCCCATAATTTACACCTCCTCAAGCCATCCTAGGTGTATATGACATTCTTCTTTCAGCCAAACACAATCGGCGTTATATTATTAAATAATATCCTGCCTCTTCCAAGCTTTATAATGGTGTTGAATAGTGCCAATTGTCCAAAAAATGGGGTTTGTAAGAAAATAAATCCACATTTAAATCTTTATAAACTATAATCTCTGGCCGTATGCACGTTCACAAGAGAGACGAGTTCCGGCGGAACGGTGACCTCTGACCTGACGTGAAGTATGACGTAGCTCCTCTTCTATTATATCGAAATCCTTCGACATTTCTCTTTAAAACTTATCGTTTTATACTTCTAATCCGTGACCGGCGTTTTGTTTTGCTCTATCCTCTGTGTTTTCGCGTTCGTCAACTCTCATCTAAGCTCACGCCACGCCTAGGCTATGTCATACGCAATTCGTCGGGTCAGTATTAAAGGGGTGGTTGATTATGATTTCACTTTTCTAACTTTAGTTAGTGTGTACTGTTGCTGTTTGAGCTTAAACAACATCTGCAAAGTTACAACGTTCAAAGTTCAAAGCAAAGGGAGATATTTGCTTTTAAAGAAATCGTTTTTTAAGGCCTACAACAAACGGCTGGTCGGGACTACACGACATTCCTCCCGGGTTAGTGACATCACCAACCCTAAAATTTACATAAACCCGCCCCCGGAACACGATTTATAGATTGTCATGACAGGATATGCTAATCAATGACTAGAAGATAACTACACATCAGCAATATAAATACATCAACTAATCATTCAGAAACGTCCTGTTGCTTCTACATGTTGTCACTTCTTCTTGAGTCTCTCCATCATTGTCTGACTCCAGTTTGAACATAAAAGGCTAAAAGTTTTTGACATTTTCAGTGCATGTGTGTGTGAGGTAAAAGGACACAAGCTGTTGAAGCTCCGCCCCCTGTGCCGGGAGCAGCAGCTCATTTGCATTTAAAGGAACAGACACAAAACGGTGCGTTTTTGCTCACCCTCAAAAAGTGACAACTTTAACATGATATATAAAAATATCTGTGGGGTATTTTGAGTTAAAACTTCACATACACACTCTGGGGACATCAAATACTTATTTTACATCATGTGAAAAGGGCATTATACCACCCCTTTACTCCTGAACTCGACTCTCTCGTGAACACGTGTACGGCCGTTGCCGGAAGCCAGTAATTATAGTTTATAAAGTTAATATGGACATTTTTCTTACAAAAACCCATCGCTTCGCTTCAGAAGGCCTTTATTAACCCCCTGGAGCCGTATGGATTACTATTGTGATGGATGGATGCACTTTTTGGAGCTTCAAAAATTCGGACATGATTCAGTGCCTTTAGAAAGCTTGTAAGGGCCAGGATGTTATTTATTAGCTCCAATTGTGTTTGGCTGAAAGAAGAATGTCATACACACACCTTGGATGGCTTGAGGGTGTGTAAATGATGGGATAATTTTCATTTTTGGGTGAATTAACCCTTTAAGCCCGGTGCACACTGTACGATTTACAAGACCCATCCAGAGTTTTATATCATCAATCCGTGACGCGTTCAGTGACCCAGACTACATGTGGGATAGAAATGGTGGCTAGTAGGGGTGTAACAATACCCTCATGGCACGATTCGATCCAAAAAAGGCTTAGTCTTTAGTACTGTACTAACATATGATAACATATAACTTCAGTTGTTCTTCAGTTACATTGATGTGAAATGGGCAACAGTGCCATGTTTGTTAAGGAAAACACCAAGTTGTATTTACTTTGTTACAGTCAGAAAGTGAAAAACATCTGATGAAAATAAAACATTATTAGAAGAACTGTAATGGTATTATAAAGTAGCCTACTCATATTGGTACTTGGTATCGGCGAGTACCCAAATTTAAGTACTTGGACTTGGTCTGAAAAAAAGTGGTATCGGTGCGTCCCTAGTACAGTGTGAAGTGAACCGGGCTTTAGATTAAACTCACTGGGGCAAGCGTAGGAAACTATCTCTGTTGTTGTGCGTGGTGCTGGAAGACATTGGGTGGAGAACAAAAGTGCCTTTGTTTTCTTCATGCCTACACAGAGTGCTCTGAGCCTCTGAGAGCAGGGCTATATTGAGCTGTCCTCAAGCCAAACTCAGGATTCCTTGACAGATCCGTGTTCCTGGGAAGATGTGTGGATGGAAGGAAGGAAGGAAGGGAAATGTGTGGTTTCAAGTGAAAAATAAACACACAGGTGTCATTTTTATCTAAATAGAGTATGAAAATTTACGTTATGCTTTATTGCTTTTGAGGAAATGTGATGGGTTTGATGCAAATTATTTCATATGCTGTGTAAAAACATGCAGAAAAAACATATTAAACAGGAAATTATATCATAGAGAGCTTTGGTTGTAAAATGAGTGAGTGATGACTCCTAAATGTGATCTTTATCAATTAATAATTGATGAAAAACAGTATAGTTTTTACAAAGTTTATCTCAAATTATTTTTGTTAATAGTACATTTGCATTGTGGTCGCCAGATATATCGCAAAGTCTAATTATATTGGCTGATAATTGGCTTTTTCTTTTTAAATTATCTTTGTAATTAAACAAGTGGACGACGCTAGGTGTAAATGGGTTTTGAACTTGTCCACTTTCAACCACTTCCAGAGGCTGTGGAAAACGCATTCATGTGTCGAATGTGTTCAAACCGCCACAAAACACCGTCTTCTCTCCGTCGACTGATCTAATGCGTGAACATTATGGCCAGACGGGATTTAAACTTTGGTCGACTGAAGACTGAAGTTTGGTTTGAAGATTAAAAACATACCAAGCACAATGTTCACCCACCATTCCTGATTTCTAACACACACTCACAGTGTTCGGCTGGTCTTGCGTCTGTCAGAGCAGAAACGAAAGCTGATGTTTTCCCGTCGTCTCCAATCGCGTTCATATAATTGCGTGAGCTTATTTCGTCCATTAGATTGAAAGATCTGAAAAAGCCCCTACATTTACCCTCACATAGACCCTCCCCTCGAAGAAATCAGGACAGAAGTGGTTGAAAGTGGACAAAAGAGACGGATTAAAACACCAGGTGTAAACGGGAATGTGTCTCCGTCGTCTACGTGTGATCCGATCGACCAAAACGCGTCTTAATACCAGGAGTAAGAAAAAAATTCCAATTCCAATCACAAATTGTCAATGCGTAATAAATGCTGTTATTTTTTTATTTTATTTTTTTGTGTAAATATTGTTTAAAATGTCTCAGAATTATATCATCCACCTTCTGTTTAGATATTGTGTATATATAGCCTATATCTTTTTAATATACAGTGAGTCTTCATCACAGACTTTCTGAAACGAGCCTCAAGAAGAACGTTCACTAGTTCCATCGGTTTGCTTTTGTCAGTCACTCATTTATGAAATTAGGCCACGGTTCCCAGTAAAATAATCCACTGCTTCTGTCGGTTCAGTCCTGCTGGACATGTGCCATGAGCTGTAACAGTGGGGCTTTTCACATTTGCCAGTGCTCCTAAATCTGTTAGGTTTCAGTTTGACTCTTAATATTTTGAAGAACAGTCAAGCAATTACCCAGCTTTATTCTTCCAGTGAAGGATACGAGTGAGAATAAGAACGAGTGAATCTGCTAGAGCTGAACCATCCGGCTGGGGCGAGCAGAGTTTAGTTTACTTTGGTTTGGTTGGAGTGTTTGAGGCGGGTGAGGGCCTGATGAGGTGAGCGCTCGTTTGCTCGGGGTCTAATTAGACCAGCGTGCCTGAACCTGACAGCAGGAATGTGATCTATGTCATGGGGGATGATGTCACGTTACAAACTCGGCTTCTTTCTGGAGAGGGAACTTGTACTCTACAGATGTTCACAGTCGTAATTAGTGGAAGCCTAATGTTTTCAGCTCATGTTGTGCAGTGTAGTTTAATATGGAAAACTATGAATTATCTTGCTATAATCAAATTAAGCTAATCAAAATGTATTAATCAAAAATAATTCAAAATCTTCAACATGTAGTACCATTTCAAAATGTTCCCAAATATGTTTGGTTTTTATTTTTCAGTGTCTAAAAGAATTGTTTTATAGATCACATTTGTTATAAACTGTTGTTCACCACCAAAAAGATTGATTTGGCCTACAGTATTGTTGGTAAAGCAGTTCTATTAATCTTTCAGTTACATTTTTTATTTATTTAAGGTATAAAGTGGTAAAAATTCACCACCAAAGTAGTGAGAATACTATTCTAGATGCATCTGGTTATGTGTGGGTGAATCTTTCTCTACGTACACAGTCTCTTTTTGGTAATGACGTATTTAAATAGTTCACCCAAAAATTAATATTACCCCATGATTTACTCACCGTCAAGCCATCCTAGGTGTATATGACTTTTTAATTTCAGTCAAGCACAATTGGAGTTTTACGAAGCGAAGCGTTTTTTTAAGAAAAATAAAGTTATGCGCGTTCATCATTACGTCATGCGTGGGGTCAGAGGTCACTCTTCCACCGGAACTAGACTCGCGTACGGCTGTAACTGGAAGCCAGTAGCTCATAAAGATATAATAATTGATATTTTTCTTACAAAAACCCATCTCTTCGCTTCAGAAGGCCTTTATTAAAGGGATACTCCACTTTTTTTGGAAATAGGCTTATTTTACAATTCCCCCAGAGTTAAACAGTTGAGTTTTGCCGTTTTCAAATCCATTCAGCCGAACTCCGGGTCTGGCGGTACCACTTTTAGCATAGCTTAGCATAGATCATTGAATCGGACAGGACCATTAGCATCTCTCTCAAAAAAATGACCAAAGAGTTTCGCCTGAAAATAGGTCTAATAGGTTAGACAAACTTAGTCCCGGTCACGTTGTAAGTTACTGAGCTGGGGACTATTTTCAGGCGCTGCGTCATATCATTACGCCTGCTGGACTCATGGTACGGCAGCAAAGTTTCTTGATTCTTACGCAGGAATGGGAGTATAGTATAGTTCCTAGCCATATCAGCCTAGAAAATCGCAACTTTTCATTTTCCGTCTGTCTTAGTACACGATGTAAACAGAAGAGTCAAGTTTTAAATAGGAAAAATATCGAAAATCTTTGGTCATTTTTTTGAGAGAGATGCTAATGGTCATGTCCGATTCAATGATCTATGCTAAGCTATGCTAAAAGTGGTACCGCCAGACCCAGAGATCGGCTGAATGGATTCGAAAACGGTAAGACTCAACTGTTTAACTCTGGGGGAGTTGTAAAATGAGCCTATTTCCTAAAAAAGTGGAGTATCCCTTTAACCAGCTTGGAGGCGTATGGAGCACTTTTATGATGGATGGATGCGCTGTTTTGGGCTTCAAAATCTGTGCTACCATTCACTCCCATTGCAAAGCTTGGAAGAGGCATGACATTTTTTAATATAACTCAGATTGTCTTTGGCTAAAACAAGACAGTCTTACACTCCTAGGATGGCTTGAGGATGAGTAAATTATGGGATAGTTTTCATTTTTAGGTGAACTAACCTTTAAGGCTACGTCTACATTAATCCGGATACATTTGAAAACGGCGTTTTCGTTTATAAACGATCTCCGTCCACACTAGCGTTTTCAAGCGTTTTCGGACGTTTCAGTGTGGATGAGAAACTTTTGAAAAACGCCTGAAAACGCTAAATTAACATTTACTGCGCATGTGTAAAACCCCACAAAAGCTCACTGATATGATTCAGATGGAAAAATAAATAATGAAGTTATCGCGCAATTCTTCTGACAGGATAATTTTATTTAGTAAAATATCTCACCATTCACTGATGCGTCCAGGTCGCACGCAGTCACCACATGTTTGGTCTAAAACGCGACTGTTCTCATGTCTCGCCGCAGGACAGCAAATGTGAGTAAATTCTGTCATCTTTGCAGGACTGTGATATGAAGAGTGTGCAATGTAGAATATTTTTAGCAACAGTGTGAAAGTGAATAGCACATAACAGGCACAATACTGGTATAAACATGAATATCTATTGGTACAATATGCGTCACATGACTAAATTTACGTCATCGTTTTTAAATCCCTCCGGTTTCACAGTCCACACTACAACGCGAAAACGGCGTTTTCAAATGTATACGCTTTGGAGTGCGTTTTCAAAAAGCTTCGTTTTCATTAATAAAAACGCCGTCTCAGTGTGGACGGAAGGCCAAAACGGAGAGAAAAAGATGCGTTTTCAAACGAAAACGTATTAGTGTGGACATGGCCTAAGTTGTTCATTGCAAGTGCATTTTTCTGAGGTAATCATGCCAGATGCTCTCCGTAGAGCTTAACTCGTGTTGAACCCGGAACATTCCTCGCATAAGGTGTTGACTTTCGACTAGGTCAGGTTCGGGGCCAGTAGCACATAGCCGAGGCGTTTTCCAGCGTCCTCATGATTGCCTGTTCAGGTCTTCTATGTGTGGCATTTCACTCTTCATATCAGAATGTGCCACCTTTGAGTGGCCGGGTTTATATTAACCTGCTGCTTTCTTTACGGTACTGGCGTCTTAAGTGGACCCGGAGACTCTTTCAGCTGCTTACATCTTCTCTGGCTTACTAAAACCGGACACAACCCTAACATCTCCTTCCTCTCACAGGGCCACCGAAGAGGCCGTGTCCTTGGGCAAAGCAACACTAATTTCTAACATTCTCCTTTGCTTTTGGTAAGTTCCTCATTTTACACTTGCATCTGTCTTGGTTTGCAAATGTTACGCTGCGTTTCTATGCCATGTGTGAATTATTGTGCATCTTTTTTTAGTGGGCGACCACAGTATGAGTTTTTCAATAATTAATATTAATAAGACACATTTTTAACATAAACTATTTTACATAGGATTTACTCAAATCTTTATATATTAGCAAGGCTGTCGGTAGATTTTTGAACCAGCACAATAGCAAAATCCCACTTAATTGACCAAAGTGGGCGGCGTTACTGTATATTCCAATGCGCTAATCTCAAAATGGCACAATATTATGTGATTAATCAGCATGGCTGAAATATAGGTCAGTAATGTCTTTACAATTTGAGACCATTTGAATTCCCTCATGAGAATAAGCTGGCCTTGCTGATTTATTTTCCATCCATTTTCTATCCATGTTGTTTGCTGGTTGCAGAGGAGTAAGATCCTGTTGGAAAGCGTTTGCATGGATTAATGGGCATTTTTGCAGTTGAAATATTGTAGACGCTCTGTTGTCTTATACATTAATCAGATTAATGACTGCGAGTTTCCAACAGGGCTTATGAGAGCTTCCACCCCTCCTTCCCATGGCCTCATTCTGCTCAGACGGAAGCCATTGTTTTCATGGGTCAGTCTGTGGTGGCAGGTTCTCCAGTATTTGTCATTTATTTGCTTGTCCCACGACTCAAAGGTTTTCTTCCTGTGATGCATTTATGCTGTTTGCGAAGGTGTGTGTGTCAGAGTCATACAAACAAATGCAACATGCCGCAAGTCGTATTTGTAAAGCCACATCTAACAACTAGAGTAAATGCCCCTTTAACTGATTCCAGATGTGCTTCCATGCACTACTCTACTTTTCTGGGGCTGTTACGGAGCATTGGCACAGCGAATTTGTGTCCAATGCCACTGTAAAAGTAGGGGTGCACCGAAATGAAAAGTCTTGGCCGAAACCGAATATAATGAAACACTTGGCCGTGAAGTGTTTGAAATGAAACACGTTTTTTTTTTTTTTTTTTTTTTTTTTTTTGTACATTTTTGCCCATTTATTGACAATTTTTCCTCCATTAAATAAATTAAATTGTCAAAGTGTGCTTTTTTTTTTGGGTTTGCTTTTCAAAGAAAAAAATCAATTACAAAACTACAATTTAAAAATATTTATTTAACATTGAACATTTAAAAATATTTATTTAACAAGTTTTTTTATTTATTTTTTACATTCCAGCAGACATTATACCAACAAAGCACAATATAACTTAAAATAAATATATTTTTTTAACTAATGATATATTTATTTGGCCATCTTTGAGCTTATATTAGGCCTATAACTAACTGCTGAAATAATGTAACGTTTGTGTGCCTACAACAAAAAAGTGCATGTTTTGTTGTTTGATTAACATTAATATGACACATACAGGTATTTAAGGCTGCTGTTATTTGAAGACCAAATGCTTGGATCTACTGGTAATACAGTATACTGAGACACATCCGGTTAAGTTAGCTACTCCACATAATGGGCATTTTGACTGACACCTGTGTCAGTATTTCACCATTCAAGCGCAAAGAGAAGTGAATTTGGGATAGCGTGCTGCGCTTCTGGTGCACGTCATTCAGCGTAATACAACATTAGTTATTTTTCACAACTTACTTGAAGATGCTAATTATTCGTTTTAGAGGTGTACTCCACCCAAAAATGAAAATTCAGTCATCATTTACTCACTCACCCTCAAGTTGTTTCAAACCTGTATGACTTTTTTACTCATTAGCCATTTTGGAGCCCATTGACCTCCATTGTTTGGACAAAAAACACTTGTCATTCCTCAAATTATGTTAAATAAGTTTCACAGATGAAACGTTTTTTTGGAATTTTCATATTTGAGTATCCATTTAACTTGTAATTTTTTTTAGTTACAGAGCTATTTCTTTAAAACCTAAAGCATTATTTCTCCTGATTATCTTGAATATGGATGGATTTAGTCACTAAATGTTGTTCTTGTCGGCCAGTTGTGCGTGACTAAAGAAACGCTCTGTTTTGTAGTAATCGAGCTTGACAGACTTTAGCACTGATCTGGCGAAAACATCTAAACCGAGTCAACGACCTATGAAAAGTAAACTTCCCCAAAATCAGGGCCCCTGACGCTCTCAGCAACTTGTGCAACAAATTGTCAGAGGCATTTATACAAATGGGAGTTCGGCACATCTGTCTCCTCTTGGGGAAGGGGGTTGCCCGGTTAAAGCTGTTGCACTAGATTACAAATAACATGCATGATCAGCCATCTGCTGCTGTCTATTTTTTTGTCTGTGCTGATCAGTACAAGATATTTTCTATATCATAAGCGTTTAAATCATTGCTGAATGCCGACATGCAATGGATTGTAAATTTCAGACCAAAGCCTTTTCATCCCAATAATCCTGAGGATTTGGACGTGTTCTAGCACAAGGAAATCAAGTGAGTTCCAACAACTCAGCAAAGCTTTTGTCTTTGTTGTTAGTCTTGGTCAATGTTAATTTAACCGGGTTTTGAATATCACAAAGCTTTTGTCCTTTTATGCTCTGAAAGCTTATTTGATATGCTAGTTTTCTAGGTATTTTGTCAGCAGTGGGAATCTGTCACTTTTGTGCGACGATGCTCTGTACAGTGTTTCAAAGGTCATCAGACAAACATCACCATTACTTTTGCTCAAATGTGGGTAAAAAGGAATGTTTAAATCCTCTAAACATTAAACTGCTCTGCATAACTCATTCTGCACGTTTTATGCTGTGAACTTGAAAGACGCCTTTGATCGTATGGTTTATTAAAACCGCATGCTAACAGGCACTCAGAACACCTTATCATCATCATCAACCACCTACAACACCCTAGCAGCGTTAATCAACCATGCACAACTAGGCCTGTCACGATAACAAATTTTGCTGGACGATAAATTGTCCAAGAAATTATTGCGATAAACGATAATATTGTCGTTCGAGACCATTTTCTTCTAATATAATGATAATGGCATAATAATGCAGGTACACCTTTTCAAAGATCTATAAACTTTTATTTCTTAAGAATATTAAACATTGAAAACGGAAAAACATTTTAAATATCCACAAAAAATGAACAAAACAACCAAAAACAATAAAAGCAATGGACTCTGTGTCTGTTAACAAAAAAATTCACTTGAATAAATACCAAAAACAATAAATAAAATGGATGTAAACAAAATTGCACTTCAAAAAATATTAAACATTAGGCTCATACATAAATAGTGATACATTCCATAATAGTCAAAACTGCCGGTTAGGACCTTTGTAAACAAATTTAAAAAAAAGCCTCAACAGTACCACAGCATTTTGCACTGTCCTCCTGTTACTTTGTCGACTAAACAAACGCTCGAGTGATTGTGTAATTTATAGGGCTGGACCTGAATATTCGAATATTCGTTCAGTGGGTTGGTATTCGATTTGAAAATGTGACATTCGAATATTCGTTTTTTTTTTTTTTTGCACACCTGGGATCCACCGCGAAACGGTTCTCATTCGCGCTTGAATAAGGCCGGCGACACACTGGCTGCATGGCATGAGTGTCTCAGCTGCATGGCGTCTGTTTTTATTTCAGCTCCCATGTTAACAGGTTGGAGTTTGCACACTGCCTGTGTGAGACACGCGTCTCAGGCGCGGCTCGAGCCACGTGGAAAACGCGTGCATGCTAGAAATAGAACCGACGCCTAGTGTTCCAGCAATGGAAAGCTGCGTTGCTTTGACATTGTGGAAAATAGAATAATAGAAACAAAATGTATTAGCCTTTTTACCCGTTATTATCAATCTAAATTAATCTCGTTTTTAATTTAACTTAATTTCGTTTTTCTTTATTTAAATTTCGTTTTTCTTTATTTAAATTTCGTTTTCTCTTTATTTAAATTTCGTTTTTCTTTAGGCCTATTTAAATTTTGTTTTTCTTTATTTAAATTTCGTTTTTCTTTATTTAAATTTCGGTTTTTTTCTTTATTTAAAATTCGTTTTTCTTTATTTAAATTTAGTTTTTCTTTATTTAAATCTACCCTTTACTGTGTCAGTAATTTGTTAGTCAGAAAAATTTTAGACTACCTTAAAAGTATTGCTTAAGTTAACAGACCTGTGTGTGTGTGTGTTTTATATCACTAGTGCAGACTGTGTCCGTTCTCGGAGCAAATAAGCCCTGACCGCGTGAGGCGCGACGCTTCCCGCTCACGCTGTTCTGTAGTTTACTAAAAGTTTATTAATTCTGAATGTGTGCATCTATATTGCACCAAATGCAACACTGCACTCCCTTGTGAAGTCGATTGGATGAACGGTTCTCGAAATAATCAAAATGCAAACGGACATACAGACACATAGAGATTCGTGCCTTTATTAGAGAGAAGAATATGTTCAGCACCCTCTCTCCGAAGCTTCGAATATTCGATGTTTATTACTACCGAAGCTTCGAAGCTCAAAAAATGGTATTCTGACCAGCCCTAGTAATTTACTGTCGGGAAGACGGAGACGCTTTATTGCGTGTATATGCGAGCCTACTCACTGAAAATACTTGGTTAGGATTAGGGGTGAGGAGTGCGTGTGTATTACACGCCATAAAGTGTGTATCATATGCACGCAAAAACTATTTTTGGCGTATAAATGGCACGAGAAATAACATTCGTGGTATAGATACGCATTTTCATGAGATCGGGCTCGCTGTCGCGTTTGGCTTTGAAACCAATTCCATCTTTTTCTTTTTTTTTCCTCCAACTCACAACTAGCGTCTTTTCTCTCTCCCGGCAGTCGCCGCAAGCAGTCCCGCCGGCGCTTTCCCATACAAAGACCATGTGACTAACAAGCGCCGCGGCGCCGCCTCCCCACACAAAGACCATGCAACTGACAAGTGTTCACTCCTATACGCTAAGGAACCGAGAGTGGTCATCCAGTCTATTTGGTAGAGAGAGAGAGAGAGAGAGAGAGAGAGAGAGAGAGAGACGAGGAAAACAAACAAGCATGCAAATGGAATTATTGCGGCCGGAAAAATTATCGAGCTCTTTTTTTTTTATCGTGCGATTAATTGATTTATTGACTATCGCGACAGGCCTATGCACAACACCCTAGCAACCACCCACAACACCCTAGCAGCACCAATCAACCATGCACAACACCCTAGCAACCACCCACAACACCCTAGCAACACCAATCAACCGTGCACAACACCCTAACAACAACGCACAACACCCTAGCAACCACCCACAACACCCTAGCAGCACCAATCAACCATGCACAACACCCTAGCAACCACCCACAACACCCTAGCAACGCCAATCAACCATGCACAACACCCTAGCAACCACCCACAACACCCTAGCAACGCCAATCAACCATGCACAACACCCTAGCAACCACCCACAACACCCTAGGAGTGCCAATCAACTATACACAACACCCTAGCAACCATGCACTACACCCTAGCAACATACTAACAACCACTTAGCCTTAGCAAGACATTGTAACAACCTAGCATTGTGGTGGTCATAACAATTAAAAAATTCAGTGCAACCACCTACATGCTAACAACAACGCACAACACCCTAACAGTGCCAATCAACCATGCACAACACCCAAGCAACCACGCACAACACCCTAGGAGTGCCAATCAACTATACACAACACCCTAGCAACCATTCACAACGCCCTAGCAACTCCAATCAACCATGCACTACACCCTAGCAACATACTAACAACCACTTAGCCTTAGCAAGACATCGTAACAACCTAGCATTGTGGTGGTCAGAACAATTAAAAAATTCAATGCCACCACCTACATGCTAACAGCAACTCGCAACACCCTAGCAACTACCTGAAAACGATCAATCTCCCACAGCATGTTACATGTCCTAAAATCACTCTGAGCACCTTAGCAACTGAATAGCAACAGTGTAGATCATGGAGAGTTTGCATGGAGAAGCACCACTCATATTTTCTTTTGGCTCTATATATGTTTGCTCTGGACAGGCACTATAGTTTGTTGTCTGTGATTAAGGCTGTCTAGCACATGTTTTGCGCAGTAGATCTGAGAACTGCCTGCTCTTCCCTCAGTGTTTTGTGTAATTACAGCCGTCGCGGTCACTCCTCTCCCCAGACGAGCCCGTTTTTAGTTTGGATCTCCGTGGGAGTGCTGAGCTCTTTTACATCGATGTGATGGACCAAACCAGAAGCTCTGCTGTACTCAACAATAGAGAGCCGCACAATGAGAAGGGGGCCGCACTCCTCCCTGCTTGTATTTCAATTTTACAGCTCTGGGATCTCTGTGAACGTGTCCATTGTGTTGATTTACCTGTTGCTAGGCTCTTTTAGGCCATGGCCCTGACAGTGGGTATTTGGCATGTCCAGTCAGAAGAACCGAAAGCTCCTCTCTTCCGTCTACTCTCAGCTGTTGGAGATTTCTGGCTGCTAATGGAAGAGTGTTATTAGGATCTGCTGTGTTCTCGCTCCAGCTCGACGGGATCTCTGGGGCTTTGATTATTTCTGGAGTTTAGCATGTCACAGCTGTTCGCTGCTGTACTTGTACAGTGTGACCGGCTCCATGGGAATGGGTGTGTCTGGCGGCTTCAATGTCTTGTGCACATACTGTTGGGAATGTTTTGTGCTTTTTAACTTTCTTCCACTTCCTTGTCGTTTTCACACAGTTCCTTGTATATTTGTTGCAATATGGGTTACAGAGGCGCTGTTTACACCTGGTATTAAGGATGTGTTTTGGTCGATCGGATCACAAGTGGACAACGGAGACGCATTCCTGTTTTCTGGTCCGCTAATCCGTCTCTTTTTTCGACTTTCAACCACTTCTGTCCTGATTTCTTCGAGGGGAGGGTCTATGGGTTGGTAAATGTATGGGCTTTTTCAGATCTTTCGATCTAATGGATGAAATAAGCTCAAGCAATTTGCATATGAACGTGAAAGGAGATGGAAAAACATACTTGTTATCTGATTGACCAAAACGCATCTTAACACCAGCAACCACCCACAACACCCTAGCAGTGCCAATCAGCCATGCACAACAGCCTAGCAACCACCCACAACAGCCTAACAGGGCCAATCAACCATGCACAACAGCCTAGCAACCACCCACAACAGCCTAACAGGGCCAATCAACCATGCACAACACCCTAGCAACCACGCACAACACCCTAACAACCACCCACAACAGCCTAGCAGCACCAATCAACCACGCACAACACCCTAGCAACCACCCACAACACCCTAGCAGTGCCAATCAACTATACACAACACCCTAGCAACCATGCACGACACCCTAGCAACAGCAATCAACCATGCACAACACCCTAGCAGCGCCAATCAACCACGCACAACACCCTAGCAACCACCCACAACACCCTAGCAGCGCCAATCAACCACGCACAACACCCTAGCAACCACCCACAACTAGGGTCAATCAACCACCCACAACACCCTAGCAACCACCCACAACACCCTAGCAGCGCCAATCAACCATGCACAACACCCTAGCAACCACCCACAACACCCTAACAGTGCCAATCAACCACGCACAACACCCTAGCAACCACGCACAACACCCTAGCAACCACGCACAACACCCTAGCAACCACGCACAACACCCTAGCAACCACGCACAACACCCTAGCAGCGCCAATCAACTATACACAACACCCTAGCAACCACCCACAACACCCTAGCAGTGCCAATCAACCATGCACAACACCCTAGCAACCACCCACAACACCCTAGCAGCGCCAATCAACCATGCACAACACCCTAGCAACCACCCACAACACCCTAGGAGTGCCAATCAACTATACACAACACCCTAGCAACCATGCACAATACCCTAGTGAAAAAGGCCCAGAGTGATATGTGCTGAATACTGCTGTTATAAAAAAAAATATATATATATAGTATACAACAATACGCAATTCAAACACGGTCACAATTTAATTTAGGTATATTCATGAAGACTAGTTAACCCTGGGTCATTCTAAACCCCGGGTAAACAGAATCCTGGGTTATCATGGCATTTATACAGCATTTATTTTTTCTGAATATATTTTTTATTCTTCATGTATTTTCTGAATTTTTTATAGAGGGATTTGTTCATATCATTCACCTGTTTTATATTAACATTTTATCCCTATGAAGATATTTTAAAGATATTTATTTATTTATTTATTTATTTATTTATTTTGTCCAAACAATGGTCAGTGGTTTCCCGTGTTAATTCGGTTCCCAACGTTCTTCAAAAAAATTGTGTTCTGCAGACGAAAGAAAGTTTCTCATACAGGTTTGGAATGACATTTTATTCCTAAAAACCTACGTTTTTTTTTTTTTTTGGCTGACAGTATTCAATGATTTATAGAGTAATAAAAAGCGATATCCAAAATCCCCTCTGTAAAAGCGTTTAACCCTAGTGTCATTTCAAAATGAAACATGAATATTGAACCTGGTTTTATCCAATGTTCAGATGTCTATTCTAAATGTATGGCATTTAGTGCATATTTAATTAGATTATGAATCCTTTGCTTATTAAATAGAAACCTTGTAATCCAAAACATTTGTTTTAATTTGCAGTGATTAGTCAACTGGCTATAGCGAATACGCCTGTCACGATTATTGAATAATTTTATGATCGTGCTTATGTCTAATTGCAGTTATTTGAGATAACCACAATAATTGTGCAGTTTAAAGTTGTTACATTTTGCCATCAAAATTAGGGAAATTTAGTGACATCAATTGCTTTAGCGAGAAGCAAAGGAATAATAATAATTCCGGCAGGGAGTAAAGAATAAAAAAATACATCAGAAGAACAGATAGTCAAAGGTGTTCCTTCATACACAAAATCAAGGCTTGTGTGTCATCAAGAATGCATTCTGTAAAATATTAAATTAATTATATTAATTACTATACAAATATTATACATTTTTACTGCATTAAAGTAAATGATATGTGCTTATATTATTATACTTTTTATTATTATATTTAAGGTAAAAAAAAAAGAAGCATATTAGGCTTAACTTAAGTGCCATTTTGTGAAAATGTCAAGTGAAAAATTATCGAGTTAATCGCAATTAATTGTATGACAATTAATTGTCAGCACAAAATTCATGGTGGAATGTTTTTACCCTGTTCACATGTGGTGTCTTGGCTTAATAAAGTCTTTTTGAAATGTGAAAAGTTACTTAAATCAATACGACAAAATCATGCGTCAAAGTTGAAATGTGTATTGTTGCATAATGTGTAGGCCTACTGTCACATACTTCTTTCTATGCAGTATTCTATGCATATACGCCATTAGCAATATGCTAATATTCTATAGTAGTACTAGTTTTCCTAACAATATTTACTCATTTTAAATTAGCAACTGAGGTTCAAGTGAAGCTCTCATGTCAGTGCTCCTCCTGGCATGTTTGTGGGAAATACCATCATCAGGAGCTGACTTTCCACTCCCCCCCCATCCTCTTCACCTCACAAGGAGGAAGTTCAGGGGAAGTAATCCAAGCTCTTTATTTAATGGAAAAAAACTAAATGTGTGTCCCAATTCGCCTGCTATTGTATTATTCAAAGACTTTTTGTACTATAAATATTGCGAGTTGACTGAAAATTCCAAAAGGAAAAAGTACAATAACAATACTCAGATGATGCACTTAATTAATCGGAAACAAATAGTGTGGAATGTTGGACACTTCATGGGTTAAACTGTCACAGCTTTAATTATGCAACAGAGGGGGAGGGGCATGATGTTAAATAACCCTATAAAACTCTGACTATAGTGCATAAGTACACACCACACAGTGTATAAGTGTATAGTGCATTTTGGACGCAAATCCCTATTTACCCAAGTGATTGTCTAGGATGTGATGTCAGATGTAGAGATGATTTGTGTTGAACTGCAACAAATAGCAGTGCTAAAAGGATCCGCTTGAAATTAGGGATGTGTGAAAACACGCCGGGGGCTAAAAATGTGTTTCAGCTTCTTTTTGTTTTTTTGCTTAAAAGGTTGCTCATTGTAGAAAAACAACTTGTGCTATGCTAACAAATAAAGTAACTGTGTTTCTACAATTCTAAAACATAACATGCTAGTGGTGCCTGTGAAAAACTTTTTTTGGCTGAATGGCAGTGAACAATATATATATTAGGCAATGCAGCCTAAGGCATATGCAAATTAAAGGGGCGGGGCCTGGTTGAGTTAGTTAGAAGTGTGTCGAAACTGGCGGTTATGGTAAGGGGGCGGGACATTTCCCAAACACACTCAAAGCAGTTGACCAATCACAACACACTGGTCCAACTGACCAATCAGATGCTTTTCAGAATGAGGGGCTTCATAGAGACAGAAACTAAACCGAGCGTTACTGACAGACTGGAAAGAGAGGAGCTGCAACAATGTAAAATATGGTGAAAATAAGGTGTTTTTTTTAAAAACATTCAAGCATGAAAACCTATTCTAGTAGAGCCCAAAAAAAAAAAAAAAAAAGTTTCACATTTTTGAAAATATATTGATACACCCTACAAAATTTATTATACTGGCCAACCCCTGCCTTTGTGTCATGTTTGAAAATATATCGCAAACCAGAAATTGCTCAACACAACATTAAATATATTGTCAAAAACTATGCATCCACAGCAAATGCTCTCCACTATGTTGGTTCCCAAGTCCCTCCTGAGGATGCTAATTTTCCATTAGCATAGCCAGTTTGGCCTGAATTGGAAGCAGATGCTCCAGCGAGGCCGATCCCACTCCTTTCCTCCCTTTTGTTGTGTCTGTTTGAGGAAACTATACGACCTTGCCTCAAACAATATGATGAGAACCCAAGGCCAGAAGTGGTGCTAAATGTATACAAGCACAGGAAGAGCGTGTACAAAGTTTATTAGATGTACGCCTACTTGTTCTGTTTGGACTAAATGTAGTTTATGCAGTAGCCAAAGCACTTTGTGCATTAATAAACAGGTTATTTTAGGGCGATGAGTAAGTGTTGGAGAGGCGTAGTGTGTCCCATGCCCCTATGAGCAATGGACACTTGCATGTCAGCAGACACATTTTTATCGACATGCCTTTCCACACTCTTAAAAATAAAGGTTTTTTTTGCAGCAATCCCCAAATAACTTTTTTGTAAACAGTTCTTAAAGAACCATTTTTTTTCTTAGAACCTTTTGTCCAATGGAAAGGTTTCAGGAACCCAGGTACCTTTATTTCTTGAATTCACCATTCTGACAAACAGAAAGTAGCTTGGTTTGAGAGTGAGTTGTGTGTGAGCTGTGCTTTACACACTGCCCAGTCGCTGTTTGGATTTAAACAGGCAAATGCTTAAGAGTCTATGATTGGATCATTATTGCAGTGATTGTTTCTAGCTTGTTATATGTTTGGCAAGAGTTCTTCTAACCCTAGTTGGTGGAGTGTGTAGCGTTTCATTTCTTAAACAACCATGTAGGAAGTAGTGTTGTCAAAATTCCCATCTTCTGTACCGACTCGTTACAGACATTTAAAAAAAGTGACGATACCATCATTTCCTTCTAGCATTTTGAGCTCTGTTGAATGGATTCTTAAACGCATCTGATTGGCCATTGCGTTCAAGCGCTCAACATATATCTGTGATCGGCTACAATGATCAACGCTTCAAAAACAGGTTTTCTTCACCGAGCGCTTGCACAGATAAACACGAGAGCGTTTAAAAGCAGATGCTATCAGCGTATCCGTCTATCAGTGGATCTACTAGGGATCCGTTGATTGACTGCTTTCAAACGCTTCCATGTGTTTCTGTGTAAGCGTTCGGGGAAGAGCGTCAAAGATTTCTTTTTACAACATGTTTTTGAAGTGCTTATTGTTGCCAATCACAGACCAAATGTTAGAGGAAAATGCTGGTGTCGTCACGTTTATTATTGTGATAGTATCACAATAATTGTGAACATTGATGGTATCAATACAAACTTGGGACTGAATTCGGTACTTTTAACAGCACTAGTAGGAAGAAACATCATGGCCATTTTCCAGGATGACAATGTTAAGATTCATCAGACTGAAACTGTGAAAGAATGGTTGGGTGGAGCATGAAGAATCATTTTCACACATGAATCGGCTCCTCTGAGTCCAGACTTAAACTCATTGAAAGTCTTTGGGATGTGCTGGAGGAGACTTTACAGAGTGCTGGACAATACAAGATCTTGACCAAAAATTGATGCACCTTTTGATGGATACAACATTTCATTCCATCAATTTTTGGTCAAGATCTTGTATTGGCAATGCATGGCTATGCTATTAACAGAGATAATGGACCCAAGACATTTTGGTGAAATGTGTGACCACAGCTTTAGTGTAAAGAACATTTTTTTTTAATAATCTAAAGAATTGTTTTCCTCCCTATAAAAAACCTTTTGTGCAATGAAAGGGTTCCATGGATGTTAAAAGTTCTTCATGGAATCGCCAATGCCAATAAAAGAACCTTTATTTTAAGAATGTGCTTAACACTCGACCAGGAACATATTAAAGGGAGGACCCATTTGCCTTTTCTGCGACTCCACCCAGACTGGAGCAGAGAAGCTTCTGCTTCACCTAGGTTTACCTTAGGCAGACACAAATCCGCTCAGAGGTGAGACTGGCCTACGCTAGCTTCTTTACTGTATCGAATACAGGATTACTGTGCCTGGGCAGATGTCTTAACTTTAGAGGCCAAGGAGTCACGAGAAGTTCCTGGCAGGACCGCAGTGAAATGTCTATGGAATATATATTTCGTATGATTTGCCACTGCTTAGTTTTCCGGATTGAACTTGAGGGCATGTGTCATGTAGAGCAGAGACTGGATGAACTAGTTTGTTTTGTGTGTCTTTGGTTGTCATGATATGCTACACTTGTTGGCTCTGTTTGATTTCACGACTTGTTCTTCACAGTTTGACAGACAGCCGCCATCATTCCGTGCTGCAAGGGCGACCCCAAAATGTCTTCCAACGGGGATCTGCAAGACGTTGGGAGCTGGGACAGCTTCTGGGAGGTTAGTATCCCACATTTACACACTCACACACATCTCCCTGGCAGAGTGGGCCGCATGCTGTGGCGTCCAGCCAGGGAGTTAGAGACTCTAAAGGAGCGAATTCCTGCAGATCCGACATTTCCAAGAGCTCTCTGACAGCTTTCTGCACTACTATTCTTCAAGCATGCTTGGTCAGGTCCATACTTGCCTTGGAAAAAACTAAGAGATAAAAAGAGCTCTTAGATAGCAAAGTGAACGTAGCATTTTGCCATCAGTCCTGTTGACAGTTTAGGGTGTTTTGTTTTTTTTCCCTCCATTTTTCATCACATGGACTTTTTCAATTCTTTTGCAATAAAGTTGCCTTTGGCTTGCGCACTGGAGGACTTATACATAACACGCAGTACATGGTACATTAGTATTATGCCATGATTACTTTCAATTAACTCCTCAGCAAAACTGCTTAGGACTGGGTGATGTTATATTTTAACCGTCATTTATATGCGTCACCAAATAGTAATTAGGCTTGTCACCACAGCAAATTGTTATAAGTTTAACAAAACGTCACTGGTTTCATAATTCTCATTATCTCCACAATATAACTTGAGATAATTAATGAATCATTATTAATAATGAATTATACAACTACTATAAGTATATTCATCTTTACCCAAATACATACAGTACACTCATAATAAGCTACTATGTACTATATAGCAAATCTTAACTGCTTGATTGTTATATCGTCAAATGTAAACCATAATAGTTGGATACATCCTACTTTGCCTGCATACATACACGTAAAGCAAACAATATATATATTATACAGCAAATCTCGGCTGCATGATTGTTTATAGTAGGCTATATCATCGCAAAATGTAAACCGTATTATCGCACAGTTCTATAAAGATGGATATATATTAACAATTTGTATAACAATGTGTATTCTTAAAAGGGCTATATAAATACATTTGTCTCATCACTATGTAGAAAGGGCCCATAATATACAGCTGCTTGTAACTGAGAGATGCACATGAGAAAAGTGATGCTAAAAGTTTGTTTATGCTACAAGTTTATAATATAACTATATAGCAAACATATTGGTCAATTGACAATGTCTAAAACCATTTTAAGATACAAAGATTAGCCATGACTATTTTTGTTTTCTAAAATGATATCTGGGGTAAAGTGTGCCAAAGTGGGGTAAGCTGTGTCATTGGCTCAACTAATAGTGCTTCAAATGCTGCACTAGTAGAAAATGTTAACATAGTTTCACTTCTAGTATTATGAATATTAATAAATGTAAATAATCTGCAGCACAATAAAACTTTTGAGATGGGATCATGCTGTAAATGTTTTTTTCTCAATTATATATATTTATATGTTTTTGAAATATAAATCATTAATGTAGTTCCTTTATAATTCTATAAACCTTTCACCCAGATGTGCATCACGTTGTGTGGACCACTTCTTTTTATTCATTTTATTTTTAGATTTGTCATAAATGTCCCTGTTCATAAATGCTTTCTTCTCGTTTCACTTGATAACCGAAATACAAGTGCTATCTCGTTTCTCCTTGCTTTGAGGGAAACATAAGTCACAGATGGCACAGTTCCTCTAAACTGGTTTATGTAAGTTACAGGAAGAAGAGTCAAATTCTAAAATCTTAATGATTAACATTTATTAGACTGAAATTATATATTCACTGATATTCCTAGTTGTTAATTGTTGTGATCAGATCACAAAGTCAGCGAGTTAAGCTTGAGAACCGGATTCAGAAGTTGATCTGTGTGCATTGTTTTAGTATGACTCTCTAACATGACTTTCATCGGTTAGCCTGGGAACTACAAGAGGACGGTTAAGCGCATTGACGATGGCTACAAGCTATGCAACGAGCTGGTCAGCTGCTTCCAGGAGCGGGCCAAGATTGAGAAGGGCTATTCCCAGCAGCTGAGTGACTGGGCAAGGAAATGGAGGGGTGTTGTGGAGAAAGGTCAGTATGCATCTGCGTCTTACCTTAAAGTAGAGGCATCTCTCTACTGTCACATCAACACATTCTATACTGATGAGCTGATAAGTGCCTCTGTCAAACATTTATAAATCTGTCTGACCTTTCATTTACCGTATCAGTGCCCACCCGAAAATAGTTGCACAGTAGTTTGGGGAAAAGAAGGTATGAATGTAATATACAGTAATGCTTCCTCTGTTGCTTACGTCGTGTGTCAGTGATCTATCAATTCGTGTCGCATTATATATGGTCAGACACTTACATTTGTCATTATATTATTAACATTTTACCAAAATCAAGCTCAAATAGAGTTGCAAGGTTTTTGACCATCGAATGTCGTGTTTTGTCCGTCATTAGAACAGCTGCATCTGATGCAGTAAGTGCATCGCATTACATTTTCATCAACTTACTGGTTAAGGTCGTTTGGCCTCATGATATAACGCTTCACACAGGCTATTTCAAGTATTGGTTACTCACTCAACGTTAAAAATGGTAGACTAAGACACTCTTCTCTGCTCCTTAAATTAATAGAACATTAGCACTTCATTCACAATAAAGTGGGTGGAGTTATGAGGTTTGACTGACAGTTTGAGGATCCAATAGAGTTATGAGGTTTAAACAAGCTCTTTTTAATACTTTTTTCATTGGTTAGATATTTGCAAAACCCACAGACAGACGTAAAGGGTGACCAATCGTAATGATTTATGAAAAAAATTAAAATAACGAATCCTGGAGATACGGGTTTTCCGCCCGACAGCGACAATATACTGGATTTTGCATAGATGTTTTCAGCACTTGCAAAATAACCATGAGAACAGTACCAACATTTACAGTTTTAAGCATTTAGGATTCAGTGTAAACAAAGTCTTGTATTGACCTTAAGAAAAGTCGTGGATATGAGTGGATTACCTCCCAGTGAGAGCCTCAGGCTGGACAAATATTCCAGTAACCAAACCATGTGACCTTAAAGGGGCAGACACACTGACCTACAATTATAATAAGAGGCAAGATGTGTATCTAGAGAACAATATTATACAAACTTGGGGGTGTTTTTATTTTTATAAGTTGGACCAGTAAGCAACTATCCACTGTAATAAGCTGAATTCTGTTTTCTCTCCTGCAGGCTCACAGTATGGGACTCTGGAAAAGGCCTGGCATGCTTTCATGAATGCGGCTGACAGACTGAGTGAGATCCATATGGAGCTAAAAGAGAAACTGGTTGTTGAGGACAGTGAAAAGATTAGAAACTGGCAGAAGGATGCCTTCCACAAGCAAATGATTGGTGGATTCCGTGAGACCAAAGACGCAGACGAAGGCTTCCGTAAGGCCCAGAAACCCTGGGTCCGAAAACTGAAGGATGTGAGTCTTCTCCTTTTGCAGAATACTACACCATTAGTATGGATTTAATCCATTAAATGATGGCAGAGAGAACCATAGCTGCCAACTTTGGAGTTTTGCTTGGAGTGAGATTTATGTTTTGGGGGGTGGGGGTTGGGGGGGTGTAATTTTTTTTTCGATCACAAGTGTATTGTGATTGTCAAAACATTTTAGTAACTAAACTGAATTTTATTAGGTTTAGTGACAACATGTTACAATGTTTACATGGTTCAATTTCTGGTAAGCTACGCTTTTTTATTATTTCAATTCAATTCAGTTATTGTGATTTGATTTAATATTGACTCATTTGGATAAATATTAGGTAGGCTACACAAGATAGGGTTAATTTTTCTCAAGAAAAAAACAACTCACCTAATGCTGTAAACATACAGAGAGCCCTATCAGCTGGCAGTATTATTTAAGGTTAAAAAATAACACAAATTAAATATAATGCGTTTTTTTATTATAATAACAACTTTATTTAATGATATAAGTAAAAATATAATAAATATGCAATATAGTACACATATTTAGCCAAATACTCTCTATAGCTCTTTTTTTCTAGCCAACTAACGTGCTATAGCCTATATTATGGTCATTAAATGGCTTTCCTGAGGTAAATGTTATGTGACATGATTGTTCTCCAGCTGTTTTATTGACCCCTTTGTTTGATTGATTGGTCGATATTATGTATGAGGAATATACATTTCGGTAAGTTGTACTGTATCTTTCAACAGTGTTCATTCGTGTTTAAAGTTATTTACTATCAGCTAGAGATGATCGGTTCACGTGCCGCTAGGGATCTGTCACGTCACATTTACAAGCGCCAAAACGGTATTTATTGTCTGAATTTCGTAATAAAAGTGACAGAATCTGAGAGCTGAGATTTTTTTTATATCATAAGTAACCTCTGTCTAGTCTGTCGGTCTCCGTGTCCTCTTTGCTCCGCGATTTTTCTGTGCGTGAGAAAATGGATGTGTGGCGTGAGAGCGTGTGAAGAGTGTCAATTGCGTGTGTCTCTCGGTGAATGCGTGAGAGTTGGCAGCTATGAGAACAAAAGAAATTAGTTTAAATCCACTTTGCCTATCTTGTTTTGTGTTGTGTTTTCATTGTTAGTTCATGTTAACTAATGTAGTTGACTATTGTTAACAATCTTATTGTAAAGTGTTGCCATTTAGACCAATGCAAAAAATCTGTTTTTTATTTTCATGCAATAAGTAGATGGTGTTCAGTGATTGCCAAGCTCCAAAAATGACCAAAAAAAGGGTTTCTGCAAGTCTTAAGTTTTAATTCGCCCTTACACAAATTAAGGGTGCTGAAATCAGAGCAGAAAGTCTTAGTCGCGCAGTTAAATGTTGCATGCATTGCAAGAAATTAATATCTTCCTCACTATGTTTGTCCTTTTTTCCAATACAAATATCTAAACATCTTTAAATAAAGAGAGATTTACTTAAGGTGCGAATGAAAATGAATTAAATTATCTGTTAATGTGTTTCAAAACTTCTCTTAGAATTAAGTAGATTTTTCTGAGCAGATTGGCAGATATTTGTTCTTGATTTAATCATAAGCTCACTTCATTTTTATCAATTTCACAGAAAACAGGACTTCATGTTTTGTTATTTTGTATCTCCAGTAAATGCATTGTGATGAGAATCTTTAGACATTTGCACTGGAAAACAATACGAAAATACTGAGAAAAACATCATTTTTGTGCAGAGTGATCAGAAGGTACCGTAAAAGATATTTCCATATTCTAGTGGTTGAGAGCAGAGTGAATGAAGCTACTTATAAAAAACAAAAGTGAAACGTAATAGATATCTATTAGAAATTATTTTTTTTAACTCTGACGTGTTGCTTGTGTTTCTCCCTAGACATGTTGTGTTCCCTTGACTTTATTCCTTACATTTTATTTACTTAGTCTTAAAAGGTCTTAAAGTCTTAAATTTACCTTCATAAACCTGCAGAAACCCTAATGATTGGTTTGTTGTATCCCAAGTCCTCTAAAGCAATATGATAGCTTAGTATGAGAAACAGACTGAAATTAAATTAACCTCGACGACTGATTTGGAGCAATGTTAGGATGAATGAGTCTTTATTTATTATAGGTCTATAACAGTGTTTAAAGAAAACTATGTATTACACCATGTATCACAGTGTATATAGTAATGAGTAAATAGTATGGATGTGTAAACATTTTCTCTGCGTTAGGTGGATTCTACCAAAAAAAGTTACCACCAAGCCCGGAAGGAAGAGCGCACGGCATTGACCCGTGAAACTCATGCCAAGGCTGACACAACCAAATCCCAAGAGGAGGTCCGCAAGTTCACAGATCGCCTGGAGAAATGCACCCAAGAGGCAGAGAAGGTACCGTGAGAAAAAGCACAGACACAGCAGTTTTAGTCATTTTAGTTTTGTGAGGTTTTTCCATTTAAGCTTGTAATTACTGTATGGAAAGCTTGTCAACGAGTGTCCATGTCTAGGTGGAAGGAGATGGGTGGGGAATGACAGAATTTCCATAAAATGTAGACAAGACAAGGCTTGCTTGTTGCTAGTGCCAATAGTAAAGCTCGTGTGATGATGTCGTACTGTGACAATGATAAATTATGGGTGTGAACAACATGTTTCATGCACAAACCTACACTTTATACCTTCATTTTCTGCTTTTTCAAAGGTGTAAAGAGAAACGCCACCTGATTTTATTTATTTTAGAGGCATTTTGCTTTGTTTTCCCATAATTTATGAAAGCAGACTTGTTGTCTGTCTTTCAGATAGTCGTGAAATTCATATTAGTACATTTACATTTCATTTATATGATGCTTTGATCCAATGTGATGTACAAATAAAGAAAGTGGTACAGCTTTCTCCTTTAGTTTCAACAACTCTCCATCAAAACCTTGTGAATATTCATTGGTCCATTAGATGTATTCTGGGTATTCTGAACAGGAAATTCTGATCTTTGTTAGTGACCCTGTGTCCCATGACCTGCTTGTTTTTTTTGGGTCTTTTTTTTTTTTGGTTGTTTTCCTCAGGCTAAAGAGCGTTACGAGAGAGCCCTGGACGAGCTGAATCGATGTAACCCACGTTACATGGAAGACATGGAGCAAGTGTTTGAAATCACCCAGGAGGCCGAAAAGAAGAGGTTGTGCTTTTTTAAAGAAGTTCTTCAGGACATGCACCAGCACATGGACCTCTCCAGCAATGATGGGTAAGTCCCTCTGATATGTCACTGCTTCACACTCTAAACTGACATTATCTTCTAGGACAGCATGCTAATTAATATGTAGAATTTGAAACTCTTTGTGTCAGCAGTAGGGTTTGGTATCAAGAACCGGTTCCAAAATCCTAAAAACCAGGGATTCGATAATACGCACACATTTTGATTACTCTTATTGATTTCTTTGCTTAGAAAATATATGACATTTACTAGGGGTGTGACGAGAAACTTAGCTCATGAGAACAAGAGAGTTTTTTTGCACAGATTTTTTAATAAATCCTCAATGACAAAATTCATGACTGGAAAAATAGTCTGCAGGTTGCATTTTGAAATGTAATTGAAATTCATTTGAAATGAATCATCTTGTAATCAGTGTAATTTCAGTTCTACTTTCTGAGTATGAATTATCATATGCATTGAAAGATGACAATATACAATAGGGATGGTTAAAAAATATAGATTTCTCAATTTTAATTGATTCTCATTTTTACGAACCGATATCGATTCTTAAATCCCAAGAATTGATTAGTCATCCTGTTTTCAGTTGATGAATGATTGGAACATTGTAGCACGCATCCCATCCAATAAATCGCAATAATCTTTGTGCTTTGTTACTAGTGATTTGAAACAAAGTCTCAGATTTCAAATTACGTCCATTTTCTTACGAAATTCAAAAACATAAATACCGTGTTGCCGCTGTGGCGTGAGATCGCTCTGGCTCAGCTCAAGAGAAGCAGCAGCACATGATCTTCTCTTCCGGCTTAATAACACCAGTTACAGCGTGAAATAAACATGAATGAGCATCTGAAAGTGTGTTAAAAGATATAGAGTACAACTTATCGAAATCCGTATCATGTCACATGGAATCGCTCAATCAGTGTTTCAACCGTGGAAAGACGTCAGTAAAACAGCTTGTAAACAATGTCATGTAACGTCACATTTACCTCAGAAAAACCATATCCAGTGACCATAAACTTCTTAGTCAGCTAGAAAAATTCTAGAGAGGAGCATTTTGCTAAATATATGCACCATATTACATATTCATTATAATTTAATGTTAACATTAAATGCATGTTTGAATACATCTGGCAAGTTTTTATGACAGCCACCATTTAAATGTTTATGTTATAATGTTTAACTTTATTATTATTATTATTATTATTATTATTATTATAAAAATAAATAAAAGTGTAATTTAAGTGTTTGTGTACAAATCAGTTCATTTTACCTTCAATATTATATTAGGCTAATGAAGCCCATAGGCTACAACTGACTCCCATAGTTTACAACATTAGTTAAGAGATTTGTTTTCCTTGAAAATTTGCCATGTATTGTACCTGATATCCAAAATAATCAATATTGAATCGAATCGAATCGGATTCGAAATCGAATCGAATTGCAAGCTTGTGAATCGAAATCGAATCGAATTGTGAAATTTCTGTCAAAACCCAGCCCTAATATACAAGCACTGTAAAAGGTTTTGCCACAAACTCAACTGACTGGCTTTTCTCCTGTATGATTTAACATGAGTCTCTTCAGACCTTACTGTACAAGAATTATGAGCTTCCAGTACTTCTGATTGAGGATGTGTGAAACCTCATGAATTAACTCCTTTCCACAAATTGAACATAGAAATAAAACAGTATAACACTCAAGTGCAAACAATAAGTGCAACCGTAATCAAAGTACTTAAAGTATATTCAAAGAGCAAACAGAGACCAAAACGGAAATCAGAGCTAAGAGGTGGTTAGCACTACACAGCCCAGCCTAAGATAGGATTTGATATTGGGAGACAGGCTATTGTCGTCAGCCTAATTTGTGTGCATCAGGGAGCTCGCGTTTTACTTTCACTTTTGAATTTGCGATCGCATGTACTCTGTATAAGGAGTAGTGTTGCTGAGCGCGCATTCTACAAGATATGACATTTATCAGACGCTTAGATGATTAGGCTCTGTTGCACAACGAATCCTCTGCTGTGGTCTTGTCAGTCATCTCACCTTACTCTCGTCACGTGATCAGTGAACTGTGATTCCTCATGCTCATGTTGGATGAGCAGAGCAGACATGTGCAATAGTTTACAATTAGGCCTGTCGCGATAATTAGATAACCGTCTGATCGCGATTATTTGATCTAACCGCGATTGTTTCAGACAACCGCGATTATTGCGCTCTTTTATAGGCCTACGGCACAAGGGGGAATCATGGACCAAAATAAATAGACAAGCACTAATTACGTTTTCCAGCAATATATTCAAAGTCATCTGAAGCCATTCCATAGCTTAATGTGAGGGACAGTAGTATATTTACATTGTTAAATTAAAGTTCACAAACTCGTCTGCAGCTGTCAATCATTCCATTCAGCATTCAAACTCTGCAGCTGTCAATCATTCCCGTTCGGCATTCAAACAGCGCGCGTCGTCCGGTTACGACAGGATACACGGTAAAACTTTCTCCAATGTGACATTGACGTTATAATGCTTGATCTGTAGATAAAGGGCTGTGGATTTGCATAAAATGACTTTATTTTGCTGGAGTTTTTTGCTGTTTCTAAATGACTCGCTCGCTACCGTGTGCCTACACAGCACAAGGACTATGAATTGGCATCAGACGCACAATAACTGGAGTTTAAAACTGTGAAGAAACAAATGATCAATAAACTGTTGGACTGATATACACTAGGATTTGTGCCCTCGACATTTCTTCGCTTTGTGCTGTGAACTTTTAAATGCGCACTTGTGCAGCGCTGCGCACTGTGACTCCATGTTGCATTAAGCACATCATTCTGCACCCGCGATGCGCATACGCGCTTTGTTCCGCTCTGTTTTGAAGCGTATCATATTATCATGGTTTGTGCACATTTGTTTTTATTAACATGTTTAGATTTTATTAAATTACTGTGCAGATGTTTTCAAAAATTACTTTTTGCTGCTGATTTATACACTTACTAAGTTTAATAAACAAATTGTCATATTGAATATATTTATTTAATATTTAAAGGTGTTAACTGTAATCTTACACTGCAAAATGATAACTTACAAAGGATTAAATTCATCACAATTATTTAATAAATGAAGCACAAAGCCCTAAAACAGACAATTAATCGGCATAATCGCCAAAGCCCTAACACAGACAATTAATCGTCAAAGCCCTAAAACTGACAATTAATTGGCATAACCGCAATTATTTTTTAGACAATTAATCGTCAGCCAAATTTCATAATCGTGACAGGCCTATTTACAATTGAAGCGGCCGTTATCTAACTGAATTAAATGGTTTTGATTTCTATAAAAAAGCAAAACGACATTGGAGGCGTAGTGTAAATGTAGCGGTGTCATATTCTATGCTAATTTCACCCTCACGCTCCTTCATGGTGATATTGCGAGACTTTTCACCTCGACGAGAAATTTCGTCATGAGATCTCTTCACACCCCTAACATTTACGGACCCAAACAGTGTGGAGTCATCAACCATAGAGCTGTTTTGGGCCCCGGGCTCCAGTGGTGGTGAATTTCTAATGGGTCGAGTGTGAATGAGCTGTTGTCTTTGCACGGCCCATGAGTGGGTTCTGGAATGTCGGATCCTTCTCCCTAATAGCAAAATTAGATATCGATAAGAATCAGGATTGATAAACCGAATCGTAAAAATTCAAACAATACGACACCCAACCCTAGTCAGCACCAAGTCCATTGACGGTTGTTCACACACACCAACCAAACAGTGATTTAGGAGTAGATTCCAATAGAATCTAATGCTCCTAATGACTCTTTACTCTAATAATACTGCATAATAAATACACAGCACACACACATTAGGTAAAATTGTACATTTTTAATTAGATGACAGTATTTATCAATCAATACTTTTCAATATTGAAAACAGTCTGCTGATATGTATAATTGGCATTTCCCTTGATCTACCATCTTATCTAATAATTCTCACTGAGCTTGTTGCCATGCATTCTGTGATTGCCTTATCCACAAAGTATACATGTGATACTTCTACAGAATTTGGCTAAAATGTATTCAAAAGGCAGCTTCCAATAGACTTAGATAGTCTTACCAATAGTTTTAGGTAGAGCCATATATGTAATTTTTGACCGGAATGAGAACGAGGCTATGAGGGACTAAAGTACAGTGTTCAGTGGATTGTACTGTTGTTTAACAACATACCGATTGCTAAGCTGACGAAACATCTTTCCAAAAGACTTTCAGTAGACAAAAAGTCCATTATACACTTTTGAAAGTTGTGTGTTTTGAAAATGACCTTTACACAGTGTGTGCCATTGTAAAGACTGTAAGGCCTATAGAGATTGAGCTAAAAAAAAAAAAAAACACAATATTCTAATAATCATAAAAAAAAGAAAATCTAATTTTGAGTAAAATGGACTGTGTAAATTATTTTTATCAAATCAATACTTTTTGAATTAAATAATA